>NW_026781090.1:300000-562419 GCF_030144855.1 Hypanus sabinus
CCTATCCTTTTTGGGTGGTCTGTTCCTCAGCCACAATCTCCTTCCTGCTAGAAACCGTTAGCACCTTCTCCAATCAAAAATCCTTAAACCCTTATCCTGGTTCGACCCAGTGACTTGACCTCCACACTTTCCGAAGCAGCGAATTCGAGTCCTCTGGAAATGAGTTCCCGCGTTGCACCTGCCTTCATAACACCGAATTAGCCTGTAAGCTCGCCTTCGGGGAATCTGGAACAAAGACTCCTTAGTCCCTATGTATTTATCGTTTCCCGTTGGAAACTATTCGACCTACTAATCTTTCGCTCCAAAGTGCATGTCTGACACCTCCATAAGTTGTATTCTACCTGTCACTTCTTCATCCACTCTCTCAAACTTACTCCATGTTGGCGAATCTACCCGTGTCTGCAGGTAAATCCTGCCCACCAGAATCCCATCCATTAGCCGACTCCCGACCTTTGAAAAGCTTTTCAACTAATAGTCCCCGGCACGTATCTTATATTAGGACACACCATTAGCTATCTCCTGCACTTTCAACCCATTTGTTTTTTATAAGGACACAGAAGGATCTCTGTCAAAAACACACTGTACTGTTCCGGTATCTCATTATATCCTGGGATAAACGTGTCCAGGATTTGAGTACAGTCATGAAGTACTCCAACAATTCATCCATTCTGCCTCAGGCAACTCAGTCCCCTCCACCGAACTCACAAACTACGTCCGTCTCACGAGTAAATGGAGATGTGATGTATTCATTTAATACTCCATCATTTTCTGTGCTTCTGCACATAGAGGACCCATGGCGCTGACGGTGTCTGTTCCATACCAAGCCTGAAGATACCTATTTACCCCAACTACAGACAGTCAGTCCTGTGCAAACGTCATAAGTAAATATATGTACCTAGGGTGCCTGAGAGCGCTGCACAATACTGTATTTGTCAATGTGAAGAGGAGAACGAGTTTGGAAATCTTCACATCTAGCCGTTCCCTGTGCCTTTCCAGTCCAGACGAAGGCTTTCTGGCTGAAGCATCCACTGTTTACTCCCATCCAAAGATGCTGCCTGTCCTGCTCGGCTCCTCCAGCTCATTGTGCGTATCTTTTTAGATTTTCACCGTCTGCAGTGTCTCTTATGTCTTTGTAAATCTCTCGGGATCAGAGATGTTGGGAATGGGGAGGATGGATCGCCACGGGAGGATTGTGGGATAAGTGGCAGGAATGTAATTCCTGGTCACACCGATCCCTAAGATACCCGGCAATGAGAATTGATTAAAAAAAAATCTTTATTGTTTATTACAGAATATCTGTCTGGTGCTTCCCGCTCCTTCCCCTCACCCAACCCCTTTTCCCAATTATGAATCTCCTCTCACCCTGCCCCCTCCCCACTCTCAGTCTACGATAGAAGTCAATGTATGAAACAGGTTTATCATCACACACATATGTCATGATTTATTTTCGGCAGCAGTACAGTTCAATGCATAAAATTATTACAGTACGGTGCAAAAGTCGGTGGCACCCTACATACCTACTACGTACATATGCTCAAGAATTTCGTACAGTATTTTAAAGACAGGATTTCACGTTTCTCGTCTATATTTTTAAAAAAAGGAATATTCATGGATCTACTGAAGTGCTGCCATGACCCTTTGACGTCACAAGGACCTGTTTTGATCCAAGCTGCCTGTATCTGGACATATCTGTTTATTTCTTCCTGGCCACACCGTCCATGACCATTGCCAAAAGAACTGCCTTAATTTTGTCATCACTGCCCTTGATTCGAACACGAACATTCTTCCACTGTTCTCCTAAAGGTTGCACACTTTCCCGGCGTCATTTCCGATTTCCTTCCCCATGTCACCTCAATTACGGTCCGCGCGTTTAAGGTCTCGGACTTCAATGTCTGCAATCAGTTCTATCTTTTCTGTCTAAACACCTGTAAACCAGCAGAGTGATGGCCTTCGGTCCCAAACAACTTCCACGCTAACACATCAGCCAATCGAACAAACTAATTCCTTCAACGGTGATCGAATTCAACCATTTGACTTTTAGTATCATTTTTATTTAACCTCACAAAGCATTCCTGGGAGCAATGAACGCACTTCAGCCAATCGAAGTTGTTGACGCTTGGGCGGTCCCGCGCAGTATTTCGGAGATTAAATTCATCAAGTATTACACCCTATTATTTTTAATGTATCCTCCCCTTACCTCCCTATATACATCTATCTCTACGTCCTGCTAATGATTGGGCGTCCTGTTGCTTTCTTTTTGTACCTTAGGCTCGTAAGGTTGAGATTCACAACAATATTCATGAGGAGACGGTTCTCGGGATCCAAGTTCACACCGTATTGAAAACGGCTACACATGTTGGTAGGCTGGTAGAGAAGGCGCTGTGGGATGATTGCATTTATCAGTCGATGAATTGACTTTTAGGGAATCGACAAATTTCTGACGATTCTTTATAAAATTATAATTAGGCTGCATGTGAAATATTGCATTGAGGTCTGTATTTCAGTCAGGATATGGGGAGTCTGATAACGGTGCAAGTGATGTTTTTCAGATGATGCCTGCATTACAAAACATGCGCTTTCGGCGATTTCCGACAAAAGTAGGTTTCGTTTATTTGTATAACCGAGTGGATTTATAGATTTATGAGATTCAGAGTCATGGTTAGACGAGAGAGTCAGTATCAGTCCGACAGGGTTGAAATGGCCATCACCAGTGTGCATGCATTGAGGTTTGTAAGAGGAAATTTCACAGATAATTTATGTCTCTCATTCCTCGGTGCCCTCGTCTGTTTTTCATGGATGTCAACGGACAGTAAGATTTTCCGATTGCATACTGTAGGCATTCTCTGATATTTAACCGGAACCACTTGAAAAAATATTCTGGATTGTGTTCTGCATTTACTTATTTATCCTTCCGCGTTTGGGATTCTCATTTCCCTTGATCAGTTCCGAGATCGGCGCGCATGAAACTATTGATACAAAACACCGCACCAGACATGCTGAAGGGAATGGAAAAAGGAAGCAAATGCAAAACAGGGCTGGAAAACAGTGTGATTCATCAGGGCTGGTACAGTACTGATAGGAAAAAAGAGACCAAACCGGCCAATGCGATACAAACTTATGACTAGTGACTAGAGATAGGCGACGTGGACTCAAGATATATAGAGGCAAAGGTACAGTAGCAGTTCGCATAACGATAGTAAAATTCGGGACGTCGGAGTTTAATTCCGGCGTCCTCTGTGAGAAGGATTATATGTTCCTTCCTATTCGGCACGGGATCCTCGGGAGTCTCCGATTTCCTCTCACAATAAAAAGATTTACCTCTTATTAGTTTCATTGATAATTCTAAATGTCCCAGTGGTTAGGCCAGGGTTAATAGGTTGGCCAGGGTTAATAGGTTGGTTGCTGGACAAAACGGTCTCATGGGTGACGTTATATAAGATTTGATGAGGCCTAATTTGAGTATCGTGTGCAGATTTAGTTATTTCTCTACAGGAAAGGTATACACGGGGTTCAATGAGTACAACAACATTTCACAAAGATATTGACTCGTATGGAATTATTGATTATAGGGCAAGTTTCAATCGGTTAGGACTGCATTCTTTGCAAAGTAGAAGTTGGAGAGGAGATTTGGCAGAGGTATTGAAAATCATGAGGGCACAGATGCGGCAAATACAAAAAAAAAGTTTTCTCCACTGTGGTTCGTGTGGACTACAAACAGATGTGATGGGGTAAATTTGAAAGATAAGAAGTTCAAGGGGGAAGAAGTGGGGGATGTTCTTCACTCAGAGGATCGCGAGGGTGTGGAATGAGCTGCCGGCACAAGTGGTGTATACATGCTCGATCTCAACGTTTGAAAATTTCGGATAGGTACATGGATAGTAGAGATGTTCCCGGTGCATGTTAATCAGAGTAGGCCGTCTGAATACTTTCGGCACGGCCTTGTTTCTACATTGTTGCTTCTCCATGAATGATGTCATCGGCAAAAGAATGTGGGGTAATATTAGAGAAGTAACGGAGTTAGTGGACAGGAAATAACATCGCGGAATTTATACTAGAATCCAAATCTCTGTGATATTGATAAAGGCGGGGAAGTAATTGAAGATTAATATGATGCCGTAAATACCGGGTCAACTTTCATGAATACGATGAAATGTGCTCAAGCCCCTTAGTGGGCAATGCTCGATGCTCGGGCAGAATAGTCTATTTCTGCGCTGTTGTATTTCTGTATATGAACTGCAGCTGGACTCATCACAACAGCTTGACCCTGCGTTGCATCACAGGCGGCTCTGCGATTAGTTTCGACTTGTTGAATCCATGAGGGGTCAGGGGAAGCAGTAGCCACAGTAGTTTCTCAGAATAAGAACCAGGATATCATCGACATATGTCGTTAAACCATATTGTAATAATAATACCCTGTATGTACATTAAACTGCTAAGTTAAAACACATGTTACAACAATTGAAATATTTTTTAAAACTAGTAGTTTAGTGTTCATGGCTTCAGAGTCCAATCAGAAATCCACTGTCAGAGAGGTCGAGGCTGTTCCTGAATCGCCGGGTATGCACCTGCAGGATTCTGCACCTCCTTTCTGATGGTAACATTGAGAAAAGGGCATGTTAGGTGGGGGAGGGTGTCCTTAAGGATGAACGCTGTTTTTCTGAAGCACCACTTCTTGAAGATGTTTTGGACACTACGGAGGCTTGTGACAGTGAGTGAGCTGACTTATTTTGCAAGTTCATGCAACGTATATCGATCCTGTGCATTGGCCGTTCCTCCCCCCTCCCCACCATACAACACCGTGATGCTCTCTACGGTGCAACTCTAGAGGTTTTTGTGTTGTAGGTGGCTAAACCAAATATATTCAACTTCCGAAAGAGATATATCCGCTCTTTTGCCATCCTCATGGCTACATGGAGACCAGGCATTCTCCTCAGAGCTATTGGCAGCGAGGAAATGGAAATTGTTCACTCTCTCCCTTCTGATCACTCTATGTGGATTGGTTTGCGTTTCCTTGTTCTAACCTTCCTGAAAACCTCAATGAGTTCTTTGGTCTAACTAACATTACGTACAAGGTTGTTGCTACGACACCACTCCACCAGCTGGTACATCTCGTTCCTGTACGCCCTCTCGTCACCGTCTGTGGTTCTGGCAACAGTAGTTGTATCATCAGCAGGTTTACAAATTGCATTTGAGCTGTGCTGAGTGACACAGTGACGGGTGTACAGAGGGCAGAGCAGTGGTCTCATTCTTGTGGTGCGCAGTGCAGATTATCAGCCAGGTGGAGATGTTATTTCCAATCTGCACAGATGGTGGTCTTCCCGTTACTCAGTCGAGTATCCAGTTGCAAATGGTGGTACAGAGGCACATGATCCAATTTTTAACGGAACAACTTCGGGGGCATTATAGGATGCCAGAAAGTTGGTAATGTTGAATATTGCGCGACGCTTGAAACTCTCGGTGGTGAAACCGGCGACGCGGAAGTCGGAGATACAGAGAGCAATAGCCGCGTATTATGTATCCAGGAAGGTGTTCCCGGTAGAGGTGTTGGAGCTGTTCCCTGAGAGTAAACCAGACGGGGGTGAGCTTCAGCTTCAGCTGGAGAAAATAAGGTTGGATGAGGAGGAAAGGAAAAGTGAGCATCAGTTCCAGATAAGGAAGCTGGAGACAGAGGGGGAAAAAGAGGCGGCTGAAAGGCAGAAGGAATATGCTGAAAGGCAGAGGGAAGACAGGGAGAAAGAGAGGCAGTTTGAGCTGGAAAAAGAAAGGGTAAAGGCATCGAAGGGAGGGGGCCAGGCAGCGGACCCAAACAAGGTGCCAAAGATTGGTCAGGAGGTTAAGTTGGTACCCCCGTTCGAGGAGATGAATGTCGATAGGTATTTCCTCCATTTTGTGAAAGTTGGTATGAATCAGGACTGACCTAAGGGGAAGTGGGCTGTTCTGTTACAGAGTGTACTTAAGGGGAAGGCTCAGCAAGCCTATTCGGCAATGTCTATGGAGGAGGCTAAAGATTATGACGAAGTAAAAAGGGATAAACTGAGGAGTTATGAGGTGGTTCCAGAGGCATACCAGCAGAAGTTCCGGAATTTGAGAAGGCCGTGGGACCGCACGTATTTAGAGTTTGCCCATGCGATGCACATGCATTGTGAGCGTTGGTGCGCCTCGAAAGGGGTCACTGGGGATGATAACAAACTGTTATAGCTAATGCTGTTTGAGCAGTTCAAAGGTTGTGTCCCTGAAGGAATGCGGACCTATCTAGATGAGAAGGAGGCAGAGACTCTGTGCGCGACTGCCAAGTTAGCAGCCGAGTATGCCTTAATCCACAAGACAATGTTTTCCTCAAATAAGCGCTACCAGAGAGGCAGTAGGGACGGTAGAGAAAGCCCACCGACTAAGTCAGAGAATAAGCCGGGGACCAGCGGAAAAGGCAGGGAGGAGGGAAAGCAGGCTGGCAATGAGTCTCCCAGCTTTACGAGTTATGATTGTGGGAAAGCCCAGCGACTAAGTCAGAGAATAAGTCGGGGACTACCGGAAAAGGCAGGGAGGAGGGAAAGCAGGCAGGCAATAGGTTTCCCAGCTTTACGTGTTATGATGGGGGGAAAGCCCACCGACTAAGTCAGAGAATAAGCCGGGGACTACCGGAAAAGGCAGGGTGGAGGGAAAGCAGGCTGGCAATAAGTCTCCCAGCTTTACGTGGGGGAAAGCTTTGCTCCGAAGAAGGAGACAGGGAAAGGAAAGACGACAACCCCGACTGGTTGCAGTGAGCCGGTCAACAGACCGATGAGGTAGGCGAGGTTAGATAGAGCCCAATTGGGATGCGAGAAGTTTATTCCGGAAGGAATGGTCTCCGTGAAGGAGGGAGAAATCCCAGTTCCTGTGGGAATCTGGAGAGATACTGGGGCTGGTCAGTCATTGATCCTAAGGAAGGTGTTAGAATTCGGTGCTGAGACCGAGACTGGGGAGGTAAATGTGATACAAGGGGTTGGAAAAGGGACTGCGGTCGTACTGTTACGTAAAGTAGTTTTGAAGTGTGATTTGGTATCCGGACCAGTCACGATCGGGGTACGGTCTGCACTCCCGATACCCCATGTAGATGTCTTACTCGGGAATGACCTGGCCGGGGGGGGGGGGTGTTCTCTGCAGTTCAGCTCACGAGTAAGCCTGCCAGGACTGAGCACCCACCCATAGTTTCTGAAGTTAATCCCGGAGGCGCAGTCACCAGACGGATGTCGAGGTAAGCTGCTAAAACAACCGCTGATTTAGCTGAGTCCAACCTTGATTTAGCTGAGACGTTTTTACCAGCCCTGTACCAGGAGAGGTTAGAGGATGGTCAAGCGGGGAATAGTGCGGTTAAGGAAACTATGGGAGACGAAGCAGATTTAGTGTTGTCAAGGAACGAAATTTTGAATCTTGCCCATAAGAGACCCCTAGGTGAACATTTTGGAGCGAGGAAGGAATTTATGGAGGCACAGAGCCAAGATGAGAAAATATGTTTCGGCGAGAAGGTCCAGGATTGAACACTGATGATTTATACAGCTTGAAAGAGCTGGTTGTAGTTGAAGAATTTAAGTGTGTTCCCAATGATGCGAGGGCAGTCCGAGATGAAAAGCATGCCGCTACCTTGAGGGAGTCTGCTGGGTTAGCAGACGAGGTTGTTTTAACCTGCAAGGTGGAGTTTACTCCAGAGCGGAGTTGCCCAGAGAGTACCTGGGAGGATCAGGGGAACTTGGAATTTGAAATGGGGACTGGTATTCGAAGCATAGAAGAGGCAGATGTCCAGTTTGCCTGTGTTCAGGTTGTGGAGGTACCTGTGGATTCAGGTACTGAACCTTGTGTTGAAACTCAGGAAAGGTCTGAGGTGTCTGATTTGGTTAAAAAGGAATGCTATCCTTTTGGGTCAAATGGACTTGGTTCAATGAATAAGGGGTTAAATTGGCACCAGTGGAAAGTGAGAATTCTCAGTCACTTGTGCTAGAAGTTAGTGATGAGATGAAAGCTGGTGAGATGGATGTTATTGAAGATATTGAGGGAAAAAGTGTAACTGGACTTTTGAATAAAGTAAATTTAAAGTCGGGTTTGATTCCAGGACTGTTGATCAAAGTGAAGGGATCTTTAACTAAATAATGGTTTGTTAACAATGTGCCTGCGAATCAATTACAGTTTGTTTTGAAATTGAAGTATAAACAATTTGATGTTGTTAAAGTATGTGATTTGGAGGGGCAGAACTTGAAGTGTTGTTTTGAACACAAGGGATCACCTGCAGGTGTTAAACTAGAAACTAATATAATTAAAGATCCAGAAGATAAAATGAATGACCTGCTTAAAATTAACGAGTGGTGTGAAAGTACAACAAAGGTGCCTAGTTGGGCAAACATTGGTGATACGCTGGCACTTGTGAAGGGGGTCTGTGAAAGCCTAATCTGGGCTGGTGAGCCAGCTGACCACGTGAGAGTTAAGTGGAAAAGAGGCAAGAGTTTACCAAATGCCACATTGAATAACAGGATCTGGTTTTGCGGGATTTGACTTATTTTTTGACGAGGCTTGTGAAAGAGAAAGACAGTGTCATAGTAGATTGAATGTTAAGTTTAAAAGTAAAATAGAGATTAGTATTTGCACGAACTTCTGTAATGTACTACATTATAACAACACATGTATCGTTCCAATTTTGTAATATCCACCTAAGATAAGAATTAATTCCACAGTAGAAAAAGAATTACTGTCACTTATTCTGGCGTTACGGCATTTTGAGGTCTACATTTGTCCGGCACAGAAACCAGTGATAGTTTATACTGATCACAACCGATTGGTATTTTTGACTAACATGAATAATAAAAATAGGCGGTTATTAAATTGGAGTCTGTTGTTACAAGAATTCTATATTAAAATACAACATGTAAAGGGGACTGACAATGTAATTGCTGATTGTTTATCCAAGTGTTAATTCGAAAGTATATCTGTGTTATTTTGGTAGTTAATGACCACTACTGTATTATATTAGACTCTGTAATGTGCCTTACTAGTGAATTTTCCCCGGTAAAAAATCTTTGAAGCGTGGGGGTGCTATGTCTGCTGAACAAACCAGATGGAAATGGGGTCAAGAGCTGAACCCACACCCCCCCTTGGGAACTTTGCTGCTAATGAGAGAGAGAGAGAGAGAGAGAGAGAGAGAGAGAGAGAGAGAGAGAGAGACGAAGAACAGAGGTGGGGGCATCTCACAGATAAGAGAGAGAAAGAGTCGGATGATTTAGTATTATCGCTTCTTCACTGATGAAAAGGTAAACAATCTTTTGCTAAAAGGACACTTCTTTGTTCGTTAACATTCCTGAGGAGACAGCAGTTAGTGGACTAGTTTGATGGACATGGACATATTGAGTTGATGGATAGCTGATACCCCATCAAGGGGGGGATAAAAGACGAGACTGGGGAGACACCCTCAGACACACCAGTGGACACTGAAAGAGTGTTGGGCACCCACAGGAAGGTCGGGGCCTGGAGGATCGGTTCAGGAGAATCGGTCCGGAGCACGGTGGATGAAGGCAGACCGGTGGGGACTTATGTGTGTATCCGCCCTTGCCTGGGTGACGAGTCCATCACTGAACAACAATCTAGCCTGGAACGGAAGGGTCATAATCGGTGACCCCAACGGCAAAACGAAACAAGAAGACGACGGAAGGTTTGTCTGCTGCAGCTGCTCATCTCTCTCTTTCTCTCTCTCTCTCTCTCTCTCTCTCTCTCTCTCTCTCTCTCTCTCTCTCTCTCTCTCTCTCTCTCTCTCTCTCTCTCTCTCTCTCTCTCTCTCTCTCTCTCTCTCTCTCTCTTTCTTTCTCTCTCCAACCTTGCAACACAACAACAACTGAACTGAACTGAACTCTATATTCCCTTATGACTATTCATTTACCCCTAGACTTTGATAGAGCTTGGTTTTGATACTTATTCCTACACTGTATTTATCATTGCTAACCTGTTTTATATGTATATTTGCATTTTTGATACTGTATTGCTTAGTTTACTAATAAACACCTTTAGTTACAGTACCACCAGACTCCAACGTATCATTCCATCTCTGCTGGTCTGTTATCCCAGTTACGGGGTACGTAACAGTACCAAAAGCTGTCTTTACTACCCTATCTACCCGTGACGCCACTTTTAGTGAATTTTGTATCTCTATTCATAGATCCCTCTGTTCTAGTGCACTCCTCAGTGTCCTACCATTTACCTTGTATCTTCTACCTTGTTTTTTCCTTCCAAAGTGCAATACCTCACACTTGCCTGCATTAAACTCCATCTGTTTCTCCAGCTGATCCAGATCCGGCTGCAAGCTTTTTTTCATAAATGTCCGCTACGCCTCCAGGCTTTGTATCATCAGCAAATTTCCTGATCCAATTTACCAGATTTTCATCCAGATCATTGATATAGGTGACAAATAACAATGGATCCAGCACTGATCCCTGTGGCACATCACTAGTCACAGGCCTCCACTCAGAGAAGCGATCCTCCACTACCGCTCTTGACATCTCCCGTTGAGCCAATGTCGAATCCAATTTATTATGTCACCATGGATACCTAGCGACTGAATCTTCCTAACTAACCTCCCATGCGGGACCTTGTCAAAGGTCCATGTAGACAACATCCACTGCCTTGCCTTCATCCACTTTCCTTGTAACCTCCCGGAAAAGTTCTAATAGATTTGTCAAACATGACCTACCATTTTGACACTACCTAATAAGTCCCTGTCTATCTGAATACTTGTAGATCCTATCTCTTAGTACTCCTCCCAATAATTTACCTACTACTGACGTCAAACTCACCGGCCTATAATTTCCCAGGGTCAGTTTGTGTGCATGTTGTTCGATAACTCTATAATCTCTCCTTACGAATCCTGTCGAGTAACTCACCTACCCCTGACGTGGGGCTGGTCTATGTTTTTCAAGAGTACCCATCGCGCTTCTAAATTAACAATAACATTTATTATTGGCTTTCTGGAATCTTGCTTGTGTGTAGGCAGAACCCAAATGCATTGGTCAAATCCGCAGTATACCCATCTCCTCCGTCTCAATAATGTGCAGTAAATCCCTTCAGGCGCTGGAAACATATCTCGCTTAATGCTCCTTAAGAGACCCAAAACGACCTCCTTAACAGCCACATGCTTATACTGTCTTAAAAGACGTTTTTTTTTTATCTCTTCATGGTTTTGTATGCTTGCAGGACAGTGAAGGTTTGGTTATACACACCGACGGCTGGGAAAAATACGTTTCAGCGCATGTGCAAAGCGACGGGGGTATATTTGAGCCAATTCCTGTCCCAAGAGAGATGGGTCAAACGCAGGTACTTTTATTCGCATACTTGTTTATTTATTTTTAATTTAGTGTCATTTTGTATCTTTTCCCGAGACTGTTCCGAGAGAGAGAGAGAAAAAAAAACAACCTGTAAAACGCAGTAATGTTAAACCTGACCCATAATGTTTTCAGGAGATGCGCGATGCAAGTCTTTTATTCATTCTCATACTGGTGAGTGTCTGCAATGTGTTTCAGGGGCGATGGTCGAGGCCGAGCCGATGGAGGATATTAGAATCCACGGGAATATAAGGAAAATGCAGGGATGTAGACCTTGTGTGGGCAGTCGGGATTTTTTCAGCTCGGCATTAAATTACCAGTTCAACTGGTTCAGAACTCGCAGTGATCGGAAATGCCTGTTCCCGTTCTGTCCCTTTCTGGTTTGGTGAGACCTCAGCTGGAGTACCGTGTCTCCCGCCTCAGAAAGGACGTAATTAACCTAGACAGGCGCGTTAAGGATTCAGGTCTTTTGTTTCCGGGAGGGGAGGACTCGAGTCAGGAGGAGACTGGATAGTGACTGTGCTCTGATCACTAATATGAACGTTGTGTAACAATGATTGTCCCCTCCGACGCAATAAGTCCCACTGTAACGAAACATTTGTGGGGCAATGTAAACTGATGCAAATGACACAAGCTGTTCGTAAAAGGAAATGCTGGACATCATTCACAAACTCCATCATAGAATTGCTGTGTTCACTTTACGAGGCGGTGCCTGACCTAATAACGAAAGTTCAGAACGATTGGTTTTGTTTTATTTAAATCAAAGTAAAGGTCTCCGAGTTTGGTTATGAACTGAACAGTCACGGGCATGTTTTACTCGCAAAATCTTACGAGCGTGCGTTGACTGCGAACTCATCTGCGAATTCAGACCCACCATTACAACCACACAGAGCACTGTGTCCCGACTGCAAAACTACGAAAATGTATGTGAATTGTCCACCTTCCCCATCTCCAGCCCCGCATTGGCGGTGGGTAGAACTTACAATCAAGGCAGGTCACTCCTGAAGGAAAATATGGACACGGGCTGGCCAAACTCTATAACACAGCTTCCCACACGTGCACCGCATTCGCTTCCCCACCTCGCTCAGAAACTGTCTCACGTCTCCCCCTCACAACCACATCACTCTCTCCCTCGATCACGATGCACGCTCCTCCATCCTCTTCTGGTCCACACCCCTGCTGCACATAATGTGCAGGAACTGCTGGTCCATGGGATACTCCTCCCGGAAATAACACACGAGAAATCAGGCTGTGAATGTGAGGACCAAGGGCCAGGACTGAAGACTCCAGACTCCTCTCAGTGCGCGGCCTGAGTAATGAACTGAAGCACCGAGGTGAACGTATATTACACCGCGCTGATCATCTGCTCCCTGAATTTCGACTGAGTGACCACGTAAATAAATGTGTTCGTGCAGCAACTGAAATTCTTCAGCAAGGCTCCGACGAAGTGAAAGATCCATTCAGAATCATTGAAATTGTATCGTAATTTTTTGATCTCATAATAAATGAAATTTATAACGTTCGTCATCCACAGCAGGATGAAGCTGCCGGAGACGGTGAAGAGTAAAACCTCCTCCGGCTCTCCATCTCCGGGTCCCTGCTGTTCTCCCCCTTGCTCTGACCCCTCAGCCCCTTACGGACTCGACTGGCCACAACAATGTGCCTGACCGTCAGAGCGTTGAGCAGCAGAATCACAACGAAAGGGATGAACGGATTTAAAACTGTGCCGAGCCAATTGTACACTATCCACCCGAGGTCAATGAAGGAATTGGCCGTAGGTTTACAGCGCCACGGTACATTGTTGACTATCTGACTGGGTTCCCAGAGAAAATAGCGGGGAACGTTTTTCAGAAAGGACAGCACGCCGGTTGTTGTGAGAACCACAGCCGCAGTTTTCCCGGTGCAATATTTTGTTCTCAGCTGCTGACAACAGATGGCAACAAACCGATCAAAAGTGAAGTGTCGGTGAACCAGCCAAAGCAGTCTGCGGCTGCGATTCTCAGTACCTCCGTAACCTTGCACACAGGGTAAATCCTCAGAAAATTGCACCGAAAATAAGAATTGAAGACTTGACGTCCAAGGACCTCTATGACAACGGTCAGCAGATCCCCCGCTGCCATGGCCACCAGGTAGCGAGTGGTGCAGGTAGAGAGGCCGCACTTTCCCCGGGACAGGATCAGAATCGCCGCTAAATTCACTGCAGGGAGAGAGAAGAGAACAGACACTGGATATTATTAAACTCATTCTCCGATAATGGACGCAGGATCTGGATTCAGCCAGAGGTCTGGAGACAAGTTGCGGTGAACGGCCGCTCATCCATTACCAAACATGGGTCAAACTGTCTCCGACCTGCCCTCTTCAATGTACAGATAAAGCGATGTGTCGGTAATTATCGGGGTTAAACACAAGCTGCACGAACAACAACGATCGGGACTTAACGCGATTCTAGTCCCTGGTGGGGCCTGTTTCGCTGATTTCCAGGGATTGTCCCTGCCTCTGGAAACGCAGCACCTGACGGGGCCGAAACAGCATCCACAGGGCGAAAACACACAATAATTGCTGCTGGAACTCAGCAGTTTTCTCGATATTGAACAGACACCGAGACATCCGTCCGAGTCCTTACTTCAGGGCCGAAGGGTGCACCGAGCGAGGTCGGCTCTCTGAGGGAAAGCCGCGACAACATAGTAACCAGATGCCGGGTGGCTCCGTTAATGGATTACTTCTACAGCGCAGCTCATTTCGACAACCCACGTCAGTACATCCGTGATCTCAGGTTCAGGAGATCAGACCCAATTATTGACAAACAGGCAATAGAATCCATCAGTGACAGGTTCTTCAAGGAGACGTGAAACACAGGTTCAAGGATTCAATCTGATCAGAAACACAATGACTGAAATTCAGTCTCGGAAAATCGCTCCCAGTCACACTGCCCCGGAGTGCTGCCCGTCTCCAGGACTAGGACAAATCTGGAGGCGGTGTCACTGGAAGTCTCCCAGTCTCTCCGTCCTGGGGAGCAGTCTGTCTCCAGCGCTGGGACAACAGGGAGAAGGTGCATTTAAAACTTCCCGGTCACACCTTCCTGCAATTCTTCGGCTACCAACACTGGGACAACATGGGCAGGGGATCATTAAAGGACCAAGTATTCACTGCAGTCAATAATTCATAAACAGTCAACACCACAATATATAACATTCCTAGTCTCACATTCCCGGAGAGCTGCCTGTTCACAACACTGGTACAACTCTGAAAAAAATTCCATCAAATGCAAGAACAACGTTCGGGTAGATCCCGTGAGTTAGAGGAGAGACAGGGGTTTAGTTCAGTTTGTCATTAAATCTGATAAATCAGAATATTGAAGAGTCAGGATCGATATCACTGACGGATATTCCTGCCACGAGCATCAAGGGGGAAGCTTGTAAAATGACCCCAAACAGTTCACACCGGTTTCCAGACAGAAGTGCCAGACACGAATAGCTCTGCTCACTCACCAGGAAATCCAATAGCGACAATGAACACGTTCAGTATTCTATACACAGGCCGGAACCTATCCAACAATGCTGGCATTTCCTCAGGCGAGTGATCTGGCCCCGTGAGCTACAGAAGATCTCTCGGAACGAAATGTCGAGGCTGCACAGACCTGGGGTTTTAATGATATTTCGCGACTTCACGGGGACAGGTTTCAACAGATTTAAAAATAAACATTTTAAAAATTTATTTCTAATATGATTACGTCAGCCAAGTTCAGTCCCTGGTTGCAACTCTATGATTACCACAGTGAATTAATTGTCAAACTGAAACAATGGAGATTCTGATGTGACTAAGGATTGTAAACTCCGAGTGACGTTCCGCAGCAAAGGGGATATTTTTTCAAATACCATCAGACCCAACTTTCCGCCTCATCTTGCACCAGTGGGACTCTTGTCCATAAGCTGAGCAGATTGACTGAGAGTAAAGCGGCCTCTCCACTCTAATTCTCCACCAAATGCAATCATAGCTCATCTCACTGTAAACATATCTCCCATCCCGATACAAGAAACCATCCTCAGATTTGTTAAAGTGAACCAAACTTTTTCCTGGGTCCTGAACATCTCAACGTTCATCAGCACTTAGAGAAATGTTTGCTCTGAGAAAAGAAATTTCTGATTGTCCTACATAGACCAAAGAAAGGCAAATATCTGGAACAGACCTTTCGGCCCACAGTGAATGTGCCATCCATGACGTCATATGAAACGGAACTCACCTACCAATACTTGATCAGTCCCCCTACTCTCCCTGATTGTCCACATGTCAACCATCACAACAGTAACCTTGGGCTTCTGGGATCTCAGTTCACAGAAGCTTTTTGTCCATCTGTGTGGATGACAAACGTGACTGAACCTTCTAAGCTGTCTCATCAATTGCATAGAGCTTCCACTGTAAATCTGTACTTCAAAGGAACCGTTTGTCAGACACAACATCTTGAATTGTAACATTGTAGCTTGAGTTACTGTATTGAATCACCTACTGTTAACATTGTCAGCAGGATGAAACCGTCTTGACGTAATTTGAGTCTGAGAGTCTCCGCCGAAACTGTGTCCAAGAAAATATCTATTTGTGGTGAAGAATAAACACTCTCATATCCACCAACCTGTCAAGTGTCTTCAGTGACTCCCTCACAGTCAGAATATTTGAGGACAAATATTCAGGACCCACCCATGAACCTAATACATAGTCTGCAAACTCAGCAGTCTCAGGGAATGACTGTGTGTCAAAGACCACGACGGAGAGCTTGAGGGGCCAATATGAAAGCGTACTGGTGTATCTGAGCTCTCCACAGCGATGTGTCGGTCCTTAGACTAATCACACTGCTCCCACTTTCTCTTTCTTTTTCAATCTTTTTTATTAATATCAAGATAATGAATGGAACATAATAATATTGCTACAAAATTGTTGGAATTACATTGTTAATGGATAACATTTATATTTAGATATTCAGATAATACAAGGGTAATGCACTTGTCAAAAATGTTCGAGTACAAATGTAGAATGAATATATTTGTGTGTGTGTGTGTGTGTGTGTGTGTGTGTGTGTGTCAGAGCGAGCATTATGTGGTTAAAGTAGAAATATTGTCGGAAAGATTAACGAGGATGTTAATATATATAAATTAACATATTCTATAAGAGAAGAAAATATTAAAAATTTACCCCTCAAAAAATAATCTAAACAAAACTAACCAAAAGAAAAAAACTAAGAATTGAAATGAACATGGGCTGTTCACAACATCAAGAAAAAAGGGGCATTATTGTCATCAACTCTGAAACTCCCTGGGTATCTTAACACAAGAACAGGTTTGGAAAGAGGTCACATCACATCCAATGAAAGTGTTGAACAAAAGGCTTCCAAGTCTTTTCGAATTTAATAGATGGAGCACATATAACACTTCTGGTTTCCACTAAGTGTAGGGCTCTCGGATAATTAACTGCATATATAAAATGTCTGCTCTGCAGGGCGATAATGAAATGGTTTCTTTGTGGGTAACTGATTGTAACGCTCTGTTTAGTTGGAGTGTCTGGGTTATAATTATTGATAACGGAGAAAACTAACCAATGGTAGAAATGTTGTTTTATCTGTGTGTGTGGGTACCTGGAGTGAGTGCGCGGGTTTTTCGGGGAGGAGAACCGAAGAAGGAGGACGTGCCGAAGACTTCAATAATTGAGCTCAAACGGTTGTGCACGAATTGACTGAACTCTGATAAATTTTTGCGCCTTTTCTTTCCTCGTTCTTAAATATTGTTTCGCTATTAATGACTTTGTTCTAGTAAGATTTGTAAAGTGTAATCTGTAACCATATTGGTCTGATATTATGTGTGCGAGTTTGTACCACGGTGCATTTCACAGCATCCACGCAAGGAAGAGTCACGGTTTGGCGGGTGGACGGGTTTTCGCCTAGACATACATTAGCCGACAGCGTGAGTGTTACATAAGTTTAAGCATTGCATAGTTTGAGAGGACCAATGAAATGTGGTGGGAGGATTAAGCTCTTCCCAATTCAGAAAAATAGATCTTTTAGCCATTAATGTCAGAAATGCAATCATCCGACGTGTGTCCATGAGAGGCATTGATCATGTGGCTAGTCAGAGGCTTTCCCCCAGGGCTCAAATAGATAGCACTAGAGGACCTAGTGTTATGGTGCATGGCAGTAGGAACAGAGGAGTTGTCAGTGGTAAGTTTTTTTTTACACAGACAGTGGAAATTGCGTGGTGTGGGCTTTCTGCAAATGCGGTGGAGGCGGAAGGCATGGGGTCTTTAAGAGATTCCTAGATGGCTACATTGAACTCAGAAAAATAGAGGGCTATGGGTAAATCCTACGTAGTTCTCAGGCAGGGACAGCTTTGTAGGCCAAGGGGCCTGTATTGTGCTGTATGTTTTCTATGTTTCTATGTTTCTACTGATCACATTAATGTTTAGTGTCAGACACCCAGTGACAATAAACACAATCTCCCACAGTCTGGTACTTACTCCAGTCTCTGTATTTTACACTCCGGGTTACTCAGAGCCGAAAACAACAGCTTCACTCCTGAATCTCCCAGTTTATTAGCACCCAGGTCCAGCTCCGTCAGTGATGGGTTTGTACTGAGAGCGGAGGCGAGATCGTTGGCACCAGAATCTGTGAGACCGACATTGTCCAGCCTGGAGATGAGAGAGAGTGAGGGTGAAGGACACAGAGAGACAGGAGACGGTACAAATCCCCAGTGTTTATCAGTGACACAATTACTGATTGTTTTTTCTTCAGCACGACTGCGCAAGTCGGCCAGTGAGAACAGCGAGAAGAGTTTAAACGGAAGGCAGATTTACAGCGCGAGCGTCCGAGAAGCGGGAGACAGAGTAGGAAGGCTTTGGCTGAACGGGGCTTCGGCGATAAAGGGAAAATTCCTGGAGGTAATAATAACTGATCCGCCGCAGTATAACCTGAGATATGATGGTTAGTAGATCCGCCGTTGCCATGGCCACCAGGTAGCGAGTGGTGCAGGTGGAGAGGCCGCACTTTCCCCGGGACAGGATCGCAATCGCCACTAAGTTCACTGAGGGAACAGCAAACAAAATGAGTGAATTGCTGTCTCTCCCTTGGTCTCAAGCCAGAGATAAGCGAGAAATTACAAACATTCCAACTTTGCAGACAACTAATTTCTGGAAGTTTACAAATGTAAAACGGCGCGCTGCTCGGTACTGGAAGAGGAGCAGTGTTTGGAAAGAAGGCATTGTCAATTGATCGCCGAGAGGGCTTTGGAGAAATTAATCTAAATCTCCAGCAATCAGGTTTTAGACTGATATGTGGATCCTAGCTACCAGGACAAATTACTCAGCGGTGGTAGCTGTCGCGTCACTGACACCTATGGTCTGTCACTCTCGCGATACAGCGGTCCCGCTCCCTCCGCCTCTGTCCACTTACACAGTCCAACGCAAGTTTACAGCCATACTTCGCATTTCCTCGTCCCTTCTTAGATTTCCGTTCGTCACCCGCCCGCAGGGGACCCGCTTGCCTCGCTTCTTTTAAAATTTGCAGCTACTTCTTCCCGGGGTTCTTCACACAATGTCAAAGTGTCCGATCAGAATGTTCCTATACTCCCTTTTAATAATTTTCCGTAAGACACTGAATGTTTGACGTATCTTGCACGGTAATGCTTTGAAAATCCAATACAAAAAGAAAAAAATGGAACAACATAGACACTTCAGAAACATTGTCCTCTAGGCTGATCTGTAAACCCTGGATAATCTTGTAAATTTCTCACTGCCGCGATCCCGTCACCGATGTACTGACACTCTCCTCATACAGCGAAGCACCGCTCATCCGCCTCTGCCCATTAGAAATGCAGATTTATTTCCCCCGTAGGACCACAGAACCATAGAACATTATAGCACAGAAACAGGCCTTTTGGACCTTCTTGGCTGTGCCGAACTATTTTCTTCCTAGTCCCACTGACCTGCACCCGGGCCATATCCCTCCAAACCCCTCTCATCCATATCCCTGTCCAAGTTTTTCTTAAATGTCAAAAGTAAACCGGCATTTACCACTTCATCTGGCAGCACATTCCTCACTCCCACCACTTTCTGCGGGAAGAAGCAACCCCCCAATGTTCCCTTTTAACTTTGCCCCCTTCAACCTTAACCCATGACCTCTTTTTTTTCTCCCCTAGTCTCAGTGGAAAAAGCCTGCTTGCATTCACTCTATCTATACCCATTATAATTTTTTGCACCTCTATCAAATCACCCCTCATTCTTCTACGCTCCAGTGAATAAAGTGCTAACCTTTTCAACCTTTCTCTGTAACTCAGTTTCTCATGTCCAGGTAACATCCTTGTAAACCTTTTCTGCACTCTTTCAAACTTCTTAATATCCTTCCGGTAATTAGGTGACCAAAACTGCACATAATACGCCAAATTCGGTTTCACCAATGTCTTACACAACCTCACCATTACATTCCAACACTTATACTCAGTACTTTGATTTATAAAGGCCAATGTACCACACGCTCTCTTTACGACCCTATCCACTTGTGACACCAATTTTAGAGAATTCTATAACTGTATTCCCATATCCCTCTGTTCTACTGCACTCCTCAGCGTCCTACCGTTTAGCTTGTATGTTCTACCTTTGTTTGACCTTCCAAAGTGCAATACCTCACACTTGTCCGCATTAAACTCCAGCTGACATTTTTCAGCCCTTTTCTCCAACTGGTCAATGATTTAGATGAGGGCATTGAAAACTATATCAGGAAGTTTGCTGACGATACTAAACTGGGTGGCAGTGTGACATGCGAAGAGGACATTAGGAGAATATAGGGAGACTTGGATAGGCTGGGTGAGTGGGCAGATATTTGGCAGATGTCATTCAATGTGAATAAATGTGAAGTTATCCACTTTGGAAGCAGGAACAAGAGGGCAGAGTATTGTTTGAACGGTGTAGAGTTAGGTAAGGGAGAAATGCAAAGAGACCTAGGAGTCCTAGTTCACCAGTCAATGAAGGTGAATGAGCAAGTGCAACAGGCAGTGAAGAGGGCAAATGGAATGTTGGCCTTTGTTACAAGGGGAATTGAATACAAGAGCAAGGATGTCTTTTTGTACAGGGCCCTGGTGAGACCACACCTGGAATATTGTGTACAGTTTTGGTCTCCAGGTTTAAGGAAGGACATTCTGGCAGTTGTGGAAGTGCAGCGTAGATTCACTAGGTTGATTCCTGGGATGGCAGGGCTGTCTTACGCAGAGAGATTGGAGAGATTGGGCTTGTACACACTGGAATTGAGGAGATTGAGAGGGGATCTGATTGAAACGTTTAAGATAATTAAAGGATTTGATAGGATTGAGGCAGGAAACATGTTCCAGATGTTGGGAGAGTCCAGTACCAGAGGGCATGGATTGAGAATAAGAGGTCAGTTATTTAAAACAGAGTTGAGGAAGAGCTTCTTCTCCCAGAGAGTTGTGCAGGTGTGGAATGCACTACCTCGGAAGACGGAGGAGGCCAATTCTCTGGATGCTTTCAAGAAGGAGCTAGATAGATATCTGATGGATATGGGAATCAAGGGATATGGGGACAAGGCAGGGACTGGGTATTGATAGTGAATGATCAGCCATGATCTCAGAATGGCGGTGCAGACTCGAGAGGCCAAATGGTCTACTTCCGTACCTATTGTCTATTGTCTATTGGTCCAAATCCCTCTGCAAGCTTTGAAAACCTTCCTCGCTGTCCACTACACCTCCAATCTTTGTATCATTAGCAAATCTGCTGATCCAATTTGCCACATTATCATCCAGATCATTGATATAGATGACAAATAACAATGAACCCAGCACTGATCCCTGTGACACACCACTAGTCACAGTTGTCCACTCAGAGTAGCAATCCTCCAATACTACTTTCTGGTTTCTTCTACTGAGCCAATGTATAATCCAATTTACCACCTCTCCATGTATACCTAGCGACTGAATCTACCTAACTAACGTCCCCTGCGAGACCTTGTGAAAGGCCTTACTAACGTCCATGTATACAACAGCCAACTGCCTTCCCTTCATCCACTTTCCCGGTAACATCCTCGTAAAACTCTAATAGATTGGTTAAACATGATCTACCACGCACAAAACACCGCTCGCAAGTCGTGTCATGACCTGCTCCAGACTACTGCAGCGTTGTTCCAAATGTTTCAATGCTCATTGTTCTAGAGTGGAGAATCGCAGGGACCGTACCCCGGCTGAGCTCCATTGGACATCTCTATGGTGTCCCTTCACTCCCTCTTCACTTCATGGATAACAGGGCATGAAAACCAATCCTGCTACACTAAACGCGCACAGAACTTTTATTTAACTTTCGGAACTTCGGAAGTTTGAGACTAAATTTCAAGTGATGTCTATATTTCTTCCTTAATTCTCACCGCCGATTCTTTTCTCGGATTCCCTTCAAACTTGCATCAATTTCTAAAAGCGCAGCGCAGTACGATTTAATTTTAATTTAAAGTATGTTACAGTATTGATGCGGAAGTACATAGACCGTAAAGGTGCACAGCATTCCGGGTTATCGGAACTTACTTTAGCAGAGTCTTTGCATTGATAAATCAAAACTGCTCGCCATAAATCCACAAAATAAATTCGTCTCTGCGATCTTCCACTCTACATCTACTTCAGCTGCCGATCTATTTTCCGCCGAGTCCACGGATCAACCTGCAAAGGTACTTCACAACGAACACGGAGCCTTGCCACAATGTCTGCACCGCACTCGTAACCGCATAACAACCGAACGAGTTTAAAGAACGCGCAGTCACAGCCGCAAATGTTACTTTACCCATGTTCTTACCGGGAACACAGATAATGGCAATGATCATGTACCATATCTTTCTCACACAGTAAAACTTTTCAAACGTATTGTGTGAGATTCAGCCTGTCTTCCAGCTGCCGCGATCTCGCTGAAGAAACTCTGAGCTGATGAATCTCCACGGTCATTCATTTATACTCGCTCCAGTACACTGAATATTCAATACTACACAAGGCTAACTTGTCTTCCAACACGTTAAAATAAACGGTAAACGGTAAAAATACGGTAAAAATAAACATGATGTCATTTAAGTCAATTCCCAATTATGATGACGTATGGCACTAAACTGTAAAACCTCAAGGTACAAATCTAAATTGTAAACTTGTACTGAACGCAAGGAAACTGTTGATCATATTGATTAACACTTTCTCGAGCACCTCAGCTCTATCCACAAAAATGCGGGACTGCACAGTGCCAGACATTCTCAATACATTTACCCACTGCGTTTCCGTCATGTTTGTCCATGGCCTCATCTTGTGCCATTATGAGGCCACTTTTAGTATGAATAAGTAACACCTCATATTCCGTCTAGTTATCCTCTAATCGAATGGCATCAACATCGATTCATCTAACTTCCGAAATGTTTCTCTACTTCCTTCCTTCTTCACCATTTCGCCCATTTGGCCTCTTCTCTCATCTCCTCTCCTGCAAGCCTTCATATTCTGGTAACTTCTACTTTCTTTTCAAGCTCTGATGAAAGGCCATGGTCGAAAACGTAGACTGTTTATTCGTTGCCTTAGAGGTTGACCTACAGAGGATCATTATTGAGTCTGCCATTCCATCACACACCAGTTCACTCGGCGTATTATCATCATCCATTCAACCATTGATATCCCCACTCAAATACCAATATCCTCTCCCTCTGCACAGAGATTCCCATACCATTATTTCAAACCCACTCTAACCTAGCTCCACACTCCGAGTAATATCTCCCATCCCCTGACATCCCTTACCTCTATACACCCATTAACCCACCAATGAGTATCGTTACACCTAGCCCTCCATTCGAAAAAAAATAATTTCGCCGTCTATTCCCACCCGTACACCCATTAATATCTCACCCTGCATATCCTCACACCAGACCTGAATTAATACCCGAACAGACAGAATTCCAAATTCCGCTTTATGCACTTACCTTTGTATACTTCACCTAGTGTAATTCCATAATATCATTCCCATACACCCCTTAATGCTATACCCAATGTAATCCTTTTCGCCTCTCTCTCAACCCACCCGCTAATATTCCACCGTCTCATCAAGCTCTGGAATTCATCCACACGCCCATTAACACAATAATTAATACAATCCCTCTTTCCTTTGTGGTAATGATTAGCGTAATATTTCACATCATTCTGCACCGTGAATGACACCAGCAGTATGAAAGAAGGTTGCGACTGGTATTGATGGAAGTGAGCGTATTTGCTATTGCTAAGGAGAAGATGCTTGAGAGGCTGAAATACGCGAAGTTAGAAGCACTAATCAGCTGGACCAGCTGGAGGAGACCGGGTTGCTCTGTCTGGTTCACTGCCACATTGAGATCTGATCAGTTTGTCGCCATCTGTTGCCAGATACAAAGTATTTGCACCGGGGAAACTGGGGCTGTGGATCTGACAACAGCCTGCGCTATCTGAAAGACGTCGCTGAGGACGGCATTTGCGGTGAACTTTGAATAATCATTGTGATTTGGAAGAGGCCGGAAGAGTAAGAAGTAACAAATGTCAATCCACTCCACTCTAAGGTGGACAAACGACAAGAAACTATAGGCTGATTAGCCTGTCATCAGTTGTTGGAAAGATGTAGGACTCCATTATTAATTATGAGATTTCTCGTCTATGGAGATTAATGATAACATTGGGCGGATTTTACTGTGGTTTCCTAAAGGAGATGTAAAGCTTTATAAATCTGTTGGAATTATCTGAGGAAATCAAAAGGCAGATTCCATACAGGAGAGGCAGTGGATGCTGTTTATTTGGAATTTCAGAAGGCCTTTGACAATGTGCCGCGCTTGAGGCTTCTGAACAGAATAAAACGCCCTTAATATTAAATTATACTGTCATGGATGGAAGACTGGCTGAATGGCAGAATGCAAGAAGTGGGACGAAACGGAGCTGATTAGTGGTTTTCGGCAGTCGTCGGCTTTGGGGCCGCTTCTGTTCGTTTTGAGAGAAGGGAAGGTCAACAAATAAAATCTCCGATGCAGCGGGCGGTCAAATTGTGATTTATTCAACTGTGGATTCCGTCATGGTGGTTTCTGAAGAAACTTTCACATTTCTTTCACGTAGATGCTTAGTCATTCTTCGAGTCAGTTATTCAATTGTCCTTCCCAACCAGCTTCCAGATTGAGTGTTTGTCTCTCTGAAAGAGGAGGCAATCATTCTTCAGAAAAGGCTTTATTCTTATCCGACATTTCCGATATTCAAAGCGGCGTGCTGACTATGCAGAGCCCCGTGGCGCTAGCAGAATGTCAGTACACGGTGGGGAATCTGTTATGTATGTGGGTGTGTGAGCGTGTTGGGTTGCGCACTGCTGTGGGGATTGCGTCCTTTTAAGGCGATGTCACCGACTCGGGGATACGAAATGGTTTAGTGATGCGTCTACCAATATAGAGGCTCACACTGATTTGGGAATGCTCCTTGATTTAGGTTTGTGTTTCCCAGTATTTCCCTGTTTCGGGATAACACTGAGTTGTGGAGTCTGCAGATTTCATTTTGTGACGTATCTCAAAGTTGATCCATTTGTCATAACAAATTATCTCAGAGCAGGAACCAGTTCAATCTGTTCAGAAACTCGCAGCCTCAGCATTACGAAATCGACAGGCACCCCATTTTTTTTTTTGCAACACCGGATCTGACACACCTATGTCTGGAACTAATTCCAAATGTGTGCGCACCCGATTGTTCCCAAACGCACATCTAAATCCGTGCACATCCGCACATTAAATGCACGACCAAATCTGTCGTACCACTAAATCTACCGACTCCCCAAACCCGTGTCCAACCCTAAATCAGAGCGTTCACTCAGATCTGCGCATAGCCCAAATAAGTGCGTACCCACAATTTCAATGCAATTTGAACCTGCACCTGGGGGTAGTGGAGGCAGACATTTTTAGCATTGTTGAAGACATTCCTGCTCTGGGATACTCGAATGTGCAAGTGGGGGAGTAAGCTGGTCTGGGGAGCGCACTGATCTGGAGATTGTGTGGATTTATGGCCGTGTCGGCCAATATCGGTTTTAGGGGTTCACTTGAATTTCTGGATATACACGGATTTAGGGTGTTTTTCTCTAACATGCGACTGCATCCTGAATTTTGGATTACACAGATTTAAGCATATGCGTCAAATATGGGGGCGCGGATGTATTCGGTGGGTGCACGAGGATTTGTGTATGCTCGTAGATTTAGGGATGTGATATGGAAAATAGGCATTCACGCGATTTGGAGGCAACCCAAATGTGGGGATGTAGGCAGATCTGGAGTTGATGAACAATCTTATGGTATGTACGGAATTTTAATGTTGATGCAGTCAGTTTTCTCAACTGTTTTAAATGATTTCTGCTCTGAGATTTATTGACTTATTCTTCAATATGGAGGTGCACACTAATTTGGCGATGTGCATTGTTTTAACGGCGTGTCGGCCTCTCTGGAGTTTCAAACGAGTTTCGGGGATGTGTGGAGATTTGCGAAAGTCGGCGTGTGTGGGGTTGCACACTGATTTGTGGGGTTCAGTCGAATTTGGTGATGCACATGAATTTGGGCCAGCATACTGATTTGGTGTTGCGTGTGGATTTGGGGCTGTGCGTAAATTTAGGAGTGTGTTGGTGAAGAGCGGTTGCAAAAGGATGTATGTCGGTGGATTTGGAGATAGGACAATCACAAGGATGTTTCATTTAGAGACACCAAAACAATAAATGCACTTTCAAAGTTGAATTTTGTTCTTGCTATATTATTACTGTGTATATCGTTATTTTCTGTACTTTTTGAAAGGTTTCTTGTTCTGCGAATAACCAATGTGCATGAGGGGGTGTCAACAGGTTTGGCGATGTGACGGATTTGGAGTTCATATGGATTTAGGGATGTGCGCAGGTCATGGAGTGTGTTGGGGAACATTGACGCAGTGAAATTTAGGGTGCACTCGGATCTGGGAGTGTGTGAGCAGATTTCGGGATTCATTGGCGCATATGGATGCACACGGATTTGGGGTTGCCAGTGGACCTGGGTCTCGAACTTACTTCATTTACATGTATTTTCATAATAGATGGGCTTAAACTGATGGGCTTATACTTGTTTTGTATACTTCTCTTATATGGAGGCAGAAATTCCGTGAAATGTTTGAAATGACACATTTGATGAGATAATTAATTATTCAGTGGGAGTTTGAGCGGGTTTGCGGGTGTACGCGGATTTAGGATGCACAAGCACTTAGGGATGGGCGCAGATTTAGGTGCGTGTCGACGAATATGTGGCTGCGCACGAATTTGCAGCGTCTTGGTGTATTTGGAGGGGTGACGAATCTCAGGAATGTTTCATTTATAGATACTTTAATGATAAATGTATAAATACACTTTAAACTGAATTTTAAACTGTTCCTTTAACGAGGAGACAACTATTTTGTGAACTATTTGAGATTATTATTATTATGTTTCACTCGGATAACGATTTGCTAATGAATGCATTTAGGGTGTGTCGTCAAATACTGGTACTGTCACTGATCTGGGGTTTCACAGTGCTTGGGAGTGTCGTTGGAGTTGAGGTTGTGGCGAATCTCAGGATTGATTTGGAAACCCCCTTTCTTCCCGGACGTCTCAGGAAACGGCTCCTTCGCCCTCGCTAGCAGTCTCCAACTCATTATCCAGCCAAGTACGTCTGGTGCATACACACTCACTCCCGCCAGTCCGTGAGATCGGAATGTCAGCCCCCCCCCCCCCCACGGCTCAGCATTGGTCTGAATGCTGTGTGTTTTGCTGCCTTGTTACAGATCGTCACAGGAGATAAAGGATTGCACACGGTATGCAAATAAAAGAAATATATTTAGAGCAGAATCTTTACTTAATGTGCACAGGTTGGAGCATAAAACTTCTGAAACCTGCATTCATCGATCCCCAGCAGGTTCCCCCACATTGGCTCCATGGAATCACGGTTCCCTCCGGATCGAATCTGATGAACTGTTCTCTCCGGCGTTTTCACCGGGAAGTAACGGCTTTGTTGGCCTGTTAACCGATGGACATTTACGTTCGAGTGCGGGATTTAATATCGAAAGCGGTATGACGGTGACGCAAGCAGGGATTTGGTTAAAAAAATAAAAACAAACGGAAGAACGAGTTTAATAATTGGTAGGAGCTGGAGGCCGTGAGCTGCGCGTGACGACGGGTCTGTACCGGAGCTGTGAGTCTCTCAGGTTCTGAACCAATTTTATTTCCCCGCTGACACGTTGTCCGGTGCCCGCCAGTTCTGCAGCGTCAAGATGGGAAACACTGCGAGCGCCTGCAAAAGCACCTCGGATATGTTATTTATTGATCAGTTGAATAATTGACGCGAGCGAATATTTCGCTGCGCTGATCAACTGCTCTCTGAACTTGGACTGAGTTACCCCGTAAATAAACGTGTTTGTGCAGCAACTTAGCACCAACAACATATCTCCAGAGTGTCGAAATACGTATTCCGAATCGTTGTAATCATTCTGATCCAGTCCGGCGATGGTGTAATAAAGGAATTCGGCAACATACACCGACCACAGGATGATGAAGCTTCCGGAGATGGAGAGAAGTAAGATCACAGACCTCCTCCTGCTCTCCATCTCCGGGTCACTGCGGTTATCCGCTATCCCTTGACCTCTGAGCCCCTTACGGACGCGACTAGTCACTAAAATGTGTCTGACGGTCAGAGCGTTGAACAGCAGTATTAACACGAACGGGAGTAACGGCGTTAGAACGGTAGAAAACCAGTCATATCCCACCCACCCGGGATCCGTATAGCAGCCCGGCTTTCGAATACAGTCCCAGGGTATATTGTCAATCACTTTCACAGGTTGGTATACAAAGAAGTAGGGTACATTTTTAAAGCACAACAAACCGCCGGTTGTTGTCAGAACTACAACGGCAGTTCTCCCGTTACAATACTTCGATTTCTGCTTGTAGAAACAGATGGCGACAAATCGATCAAATGTAAAAGTGACGGTGAACCAGACAGAACAGTCAGTGGCTGCCTGTCCCAGGACAGAGATCACACTGCACACGGGGGTGATGTCCAGGAATGTTCCTGGGAAGTAATAATAACTGATCCGCCACAGTATAACCTGAGATATGATGGTTAGTAGATCCGCGGTTGCCATGGCCACCAGGTAGCGAGTGGTGCAGGTAGAGAGGCCGCACTTTCCCCGGGACAGGATCACAATCGCCACTAAATTCACTGCGGGAACAGCAAAAAAATAAAATGTGAATTACTGTCTCACCGTTCCGTGGGTCTGAAACCATAGATCAGCAGGAAATTGAGCACATTACAACTTCGCAGACAACTCATTTCTGGAAGTTTACAAATGTAAAACGGCGCGCTGCTCGGTACTGGAAGAGGAGCGGTGTTTGAAAAGAAGGCATTGTCCATTGATTGCCGAGAGGGCTTTGGAGAAATTAATCTAAATCTCCAGCAATCAGGTTTTCGAGTGATACGTGCAGCCTGGCTACCGGGGCAAATTTCTCAGCGATGATTGTTGCCGCGTTACTGTCACCTATGGTCTGTCACTCTCCCGATACAGCGGTCCCGCTCCCTCCGCCTCTGTCCACTTACACAGTCCAAAGCAAATTTACAGCCACCCGTCGCATGTCCTCGTCCTCTCTGTGATTTCTGTTCGTCACCCGCCCGCAGGGGCCCCGCTTGCCTCGCTTCTTTTAAAATCTGCAGCTATTCCTTCCCGGGGTCCTTCACACCAAGTCAAAGTGTCCGATCAGAAAGTTCCTATTCGCCCTTTTAATAATTTTGCCGGAGCCACTGAATGCCTTACGTTTCTTGCACGTTAGTGCTGTGAATATCCAGTACATAAAGAAAAAAAAAAGGAATAACATAGGCGCTTCATAAACATTGTCCTCCTTTACGTTGATGTGTAATGTCTGGATACCCTTGTGCATTTCTCACTGCCGCGATCCCGTCACCGATGTACTGACACTCTCCTCATACAGCGAAGCACCGCCTGTCCGCCTCTGTCCATTAGAAAAGCAGATTTATTCCCCCCCCCCCCCCTGTTCGCATGTCTTGTCATCTCGTCATGAGTTGCTCCAAACTGCTACAGCATTGTTCCAAATACTTCAAACCTCATTGTTCCTGAGCGGAGTATCGCCAGGACCTCACCCCGGCTGAGCTCCATCGGACATCGCTATGTTGTCCCTTCACTCCCTCTTCACTTCACGGATAACAGGGCATAAAACAAATCCTGCTACACTAGACCTACACAGAACTTTTTCTTTAATCTTTCGAAACTCCGGATGTTTGAGACTGACAAGTGATTTCTGCGCTTCTTCCCGAAATCTCAGCGGCGATCCTCTTCTCGCATTCCGTTCAAACTTGCAGCGATTTCTAAAAGCACAGCGTAGTACCTTTCAATTTGCATTTAAAGTATGCTACAGTGTTGATACGGAATTACATCAATAGTCTCCAAAGGTGACCAGCGCTCCGGGCTATCGGAATTTACTTTAGCAGAGGCTTTGCATTGATAAATCAAAACTGCCCGCCATGAACCCACAAAATGAATTCGTCTCCGCGATCTTCCGCTCGACATCTGTTTTCTGTCGATCTATTTTCGGCCGGGTCCACGGATCAAACTGCAAAAAAACTTCTGACCGAACACGGAGCGTTGCCACAATGTCTCCACCGCCCGCACTCATAACCGCATAACAACCGAACGAGTCTTAAGAACGCGCAGTCACAGCGGCAAATATTACTTCGCCCATGTTCTTACCAGGAACACCGATAACGGCGATGATCATGTACCATATCTTTCTCACACGGTAAAATGTTTCAATCATGCTGTGTGAGATTCAGCCCGTCTTCCAGCTGCCCGCGATCTCGCTGAAGAAACTCTGAGCAGATGAATCTCCACGGTCATTCATTTATAATCGCTCCAGCACGGTAAATATTCAGATCCACACAAGTCTGACGTGTCTCCCAACAGCTGCCGTCAAAATAAACATGATGTCATGCAAGTCAAATCCCAATGGTGATGAGGTATGGCACCTAAATTGTAAAACCTCAATGTACGAATCTAAATTGTAAACTTGTACTGAACGCAGGGAAGCTGTTAATCACATTGATTAACACTTTCTCGAGCACCTCAGCTCTATCCACAAAAATGCGGGAATTCACACTTTCAATACACTTACGCACTCCATTTCCGACATGTTTGTCCATGGTTTCATCTTGTTCCATTATGAGGCCACTTTTATCTTGGATAAGTAACACCTCATATTCTGTCTAGGTATCCTCTAATCTAATGGCATCAACATCGATTTATCTAACTTCTGATATGTTTCCCTACTTCCTTCCTTATTCCTCATTTCTCCTCCTTGGTATCTTACCTCTTCTCCTCCCCTGCAAGCCTTCATATTCTGGCAACTTCGACTTTCTTTTCAAGCTCTGATGAAAGACCATAGTCGGAAACGTAGACTGTTTATTCATTGTCATAGAGGTTGCCTGACCTACTGAGGATCAGAAGTGAGTCCTCCAATCACACACCAGTTCACTTCGCGTATTATCATCATCCATTCAACCATTAATATCCCCACTCAAATACCAATCCTCTCTCCCTCTGCACAAAGATTCCCACGCCATTATTTCAAACCCATTCTAACCTAGCCCCACACTCCGAGTGATATATCCCGTCACCGAGCAGCCCCGACACGACGATTACTACACGAATATTGCAAACTCATTCCAACATCCTTCCACGATCCGATTAACATCTCCCGTCCCCTAACGTCCACTCCTTATACAGAACGATTACTACACTAGTGTTTCAAACCCAGTCTCAACTTCCTTCAATCAATATCTCCCATCCCCTAACAGCCTTTCCCTCTATACACCCATTAACCCATCAATGAGTATTGTTACACCTAGATCTCCCTTCGAAAAAAATAATTTCGCCTTCTCTTCCAACCCTCTGCTCTCCCTTAATACCTCACCCTGCACCATGTCACTTCCTCAGACCAGACAGAATTCCAAATTCCGCTTTATCCACTTAACCTCGTATACTTCACCTAGTGTAATTCCATAATGTCCTTCCCATACGCCCCTTAATGCTGTACCCAATATAATCCTTTTCGCCTCTCTCTCAACCCACCCACTAATATTCCACCCTCTAATCAAACTCTGCAATTCACCCACACGCCCATTAATACAATAATTAATATAATCCCTCTTTCCTTTGCGGTAACGATGAACCTAATATTTTACATCATTCTGCAGCGTGCATGACACCAGCAGTATGAAAGAAGGTTGCAACTGTTATTGATGGAAGTGAGTGTAGTTTCTATTGCTGAGGAGAAGATGTTTGAGAGGCTGAAATACGGGAAGTTAGAAGCACTAATCAGCTGGACCAGATGGAGGAGACCAGGACGCTCTGTCTGGTTCACTGCCACATTGATATCTGTTCAGTTTGTCGCCATCTGTTGCCAGATGCAATGTATTTGCGCCGAGGAAACTGGGGCTGTGGATCTGACAACAGCCTGCGCTATCTGAAAGACGTGGCTGAGGACGGCATTAGCGGTGAACTTTGAATAATCATTGTGATTTGGAAGAGTCCAGAAGTGTAAGAAGTAACAAATGTCAATCCACTCCACTCTAAGTTGTACAAACGACAAGAAACTATAGGCTGGATAGCCTGTCATCAGTGGTTGGAAGGATGTAGGACTCCATTATTAATGATGAGATTTCTCGTCTATGGAGAGTAATGATAATATAGGGCGGATTTTACCATGGTTTCTTGAAGGGCATGTAAAGCTTTATAAATCTGTTGGCATTATTTCAGGAAACCAAAAGGCAGATTCCACACAGGAGAGTCAGTGGATGTTGTTTACTTGGATTTTCAGAAGGCCTTTGACAATGTGCCGCGCTTGAGGTTTCTAAAAAGGATAAAACGCCCTTAATACAAAAATATATGATGGATGGCAGACCGTCTGAATGCCAGAATGCAAGAAGTGGGACGAAACGGAGCTGATTAGTGGTGTTCGGCAGGCGTGGGCTTTGGGGCCGCTTCTGTTCATTTTCAGAGAAGGGAAGGTCAACAAATAAAATCTCCCCTGCAGCGGGCGGTCAAATTGTGATTTATTCAACTGTGGATTCAGTCATGGTGTTTTCTGAAGAAACTTTCACATTTCTTTCACGTAGATGCTTAGTCACTCTTCGGACCAACTATTCAATTCTCCTTCCCAACCTGCTTCCAGATTGAGTGTTTGTCTCTCTGAAAGAGGAGGCAATCATTCTTCAGAAAAGTCTTTATTTTCATCCGACATTTCTGATATTCAAAGCGGCGTGCTGACTCTGCAGGGCCCCCTGGCGCTAGCAGAGTGTCAGTACACGGTGGGGAAATGCCGACGCTGTCAGTTTGAACCTCCTCTCGAGCACGTGTGGTTTAGATGGTTGTCCCAGATATGAGGGTCGACTCTCTTCACCGCCAAACCGTATTCGATATTGAATCCCGCACGCCAACGTAAATGCTCATTGTTTAACAGGCCAACAAAGCTGTTACTTCTCGGTGGGAAAGCTGGAGAGAACAGGTCGTATGATTTGATCCGGAGGGGACCGTGATTCGGTGGAGACAGCGTGATGGAGTCTGCTGCAGATCGGTTTTGGGCTCCAACTTGTGCACTTTAAGTGAAGTTTCTGCTCATAAATAAACTTCTTTTAATTGTATGCCGTGTGCAATCTGTTATTTCCCGTGATGCGCTGTAACAGGGCAGCAAAACGCAATGTTCAGACAAACCCGGGCTTCGGTGGGCGAGATATCCGGATCTCGCGGATTGGCGGGACCGAGTGTGTAAACCCCAGACGGACCAACTTGGAGAATGGCGAGTTTCGCGGCGCTGAGTTGGAGACATCCAGCGAGGGCGACGGAGCCGTTTCCTGAGACGCCTGTGAAGAAAGGGGGTTTCCGAAGCAATCCTGAGATTCGCCACGACCCTAACTCCAACGGCACCCCTAAGCAATGTGAAACCCCATATCTATAGTCGTCCCTGTATTTAACGACACACCTGCAAACATCCCTAAATCTCTGTACAGCTGCAAACATGCTGAGGTCCCCAAATGCACATGCCGTTATCCGACAGAAAAAAATAATTTCAAATAATTCACAAAATAGCTGCCTCTTCGTTAAAGAAACAGCAAGAACAAAGCTCAGTTTAAAGTACATTTATGGATTTATTAATAAAGTATCTATAAATGAAACAATCGAAATTCGCCGCGCCTGTAATTACAGTAACACTCTGAAAAATCTTGCGCAGCCACATATTTGAGGACACGTTCCTAAATCAGAGCATATCCCTAAGTGAACCGCTAATCCATGTGAACCGCTAAAACCGATATTCACCGACACAGCGATAAATCTGCACGATCTCCAAATCAGTGCGCACCCCAAACCAGCTGACTCCCCCACATGCACATTCGAGTATCCCAGAGCAGGAGTCATGTCGACAATTCCAAAAATGCAGGCCTCCGCCATAGAATAATGTCTACAAGTTCAAATTGCACTGATTTTGACAGTACCTATAAATGAATTAAATTTGAGATACCTCACAAAGCCAAATCCGCAGTCACCACAACTCTGACAATCCCGAAACCGGTAAACATCCCCACATCAGTGTGGGGTACATCACTAAATCTGTTCGCATCCCCAAGTGTCCACCCCTGTATTTACTGACATCGCCTTAAATGTGCGCAGTCCCCAAGGCAGTGCCCACCTCAGACACGCTCACACTCGCACATACTAACAGATTATTTCAGAGCAGGACGAAAACCGTTCAGAAAATTGTTGTCAAAATCCACAGTCACCCTGAAATTTGTTTGCAGCTCCCAATCAGCCGACGCACCTATGTCTAGATCTGATCCCAAATTGTTGCGCACCCGCTTGTTCCTAAACACATCCCGAAATCCGTGCACTTCCCCTAATCCATGTGCAGCACCATCCCCGTCGCACCACAAAGTCTACCGACTCCCCAAAATTGTGTGTAACCCTAAATCCAAGTGTATCCTCAAATCTCCGTACATCTCAAATAAGTGCGCCCCCACGATTCAGTACGCTCCACAAACCCGCTGGCAATGCAATATGTACAGTGTATCCCAGAGAGATAACAGCAAGAATACTGTTGAGAGTTCTATATTGATGTATCTATAAATGAAACAAACTTGAGAAACGTCACAAATTCAAGTCGGCAGATTCCACAAATTTGTGCGAACGCCGAAATCAATCCTCAATTCACTGTGCATCGCAAACCCGCTGATACCTGCATTAGCATCCCAGAGTATCCCACAGCAAGAGTAATTTCAAACAGTTCACAAAATGGCTGCCTCCAGAATTCCTTATAACAAACAGCACAGCCAGAGCTCCATTGATCACCTGATCTATCAGCACGGCGTTTCAAATCTTCATCTCGTGTCCCTGTCAGTCTCGACAGTCTCTATCTCCTGCCCTGTTGATATTTTAACCTGGGTCATGCGGACTTGTCACTGGAACTGCCTGTAGTGTTCTTATTTGTGACGTGACACATCGAACACTACAATCCATGTCTATCAAAACCTCCTGTCATTAGCGACCTCATTCATTTGAACTCTTTCACGTGTACGATAGATGAAGATTTTAAATCACAACAAAGAATTTTGCTGTCAATCAGTAATACTGCTCCCCTTTCCTTTCCGGGTTCACGGCAATTCTGATATTATTACGAATTTGCAGAGTGTCAGTGCATTTGGACACTTGGCGTATCTCAGGAATGTTTCATTTCTAGATACTTTATTAATAAATGTATAAATGCACTTTAAACTGAAATTTAAACTGTTTTTTTAACGAGGAGACAACTATTTTTTGAACTATTTGAGATTAGGTACGATCACAGATATGGGGGTGTCGTTGGAGTTGAGGTCGTGGCGAATCTCACGATTGATTCGGAAACTCGCTTTCTTCCCGGACGTCTCAGTAAACGGCTCCTTCGCCCTCGCCGGCAGTCTCCAACTCAGCGCCGAGAAACCCACAATTCTCCAGCCTGGTACGTCTGGGGTTTACACGCTCGGTCCCGCCAGTCCGTGAGATCGGGATGTCCCGCCCACCCAGGCCTCAGCATTTGTCTAAATGCTCTGTGTTTTGCTGCCCTGTTACAGCTCGTCACACGAGACAACAAATTCACACGGTACGCAAATAAAAGTAGTTTATTTAGAGCTGAAGCATTACTGAATGTGCACAGGCTGGAGCACAAAACCTCCAAAACCCGTACTCATCGATCCGCAGCAGACTCTCCAGGTAGTCTCCACCGAATCAAGGTCCCCAACGGATCGGCTCCTACGACCTGTCCTTTCCGGACTTTTGGCCGGGAAGTAACCAGTTAACCGATGGACATTTACGTTCGAGTGCAGGATTCAATATCGAAAGCGGTATGCCGGGTGACGAGAGCGGGACTATGATTGAAAAAAATAAATGAAAACAAAGGGAAAGGCGAGTTTAATAATTGCTAGGAGATGGTTGTCGTGGGCTGGGTGACGAGAGTTCCGGAGCTGTGTCTCCCATAGATTCGGAACCATAGAAACACAGTACATTACAGAACAGAAACAGGCCTTTTAGCCCTTCTTGGCTGTGCCTAGTCCTACTGACCTGCAAATGGAACGTACCGCTCCATACCCCCTCATCCATGTACCTGTACAAGTTTGTCTTAAATGTTAAAAGTGAGCCCGCATGTACCACATATTTTGCCAGCTCATTCCACACTCCCACCACTCCCTGTGTGAAAGATCACCCCCCCCCAATGCTCCCTTTAAACTTTGCCCCCTTCACCCTTAGCCCATGTCCTCTGTTTTCTTTTCTCCCCTAGCCTCAGTGGAAAATACCTGCTTGCATTCACTCTATCTATACCCATCATAATTTTATATACCTCTACCAAATCTCCCCTCATTTTTCTACGCTCCAGGGAATAAAGTCCTAACCTATTCAAACTTTCTTTGTAACTCAGTTTCTCAAGTCCTGGCAACATCCTTGTAAACCTTCCTTGCACTCTTTCAACCTTATTAATATTCTTCCTGTAATTCGGTGACCCAAAACTGCACACAATACTCCAAACTTGGCAACAATGCCTTATACAACCTCACCATTACATTCCAACTCTGATACTCAATAGCTTGATTTATAAAGGCCAATGTACCAAAAGCTCTCTTTACGACCCTATCTACCTGTGACGCCACTTTTCGGGAATTATGTATCTATATTCCCAGATCCCTCTATTCTACTAAACTGCTCAGTGTCCTACCATTTACCTTGTATGTTCTGTCTCGGTTTGTTCTTCCAAAGTGCAATACGTCACACATGTCTGCGTTAAAGTCCATCTGCCATTTTCAGCCCAAGTTTCCAGCTGGTCCAAATCCCTCTGCAAGCTCTGATAACCTTCCTCACTGGCGACTACCCCCCCCCCCCCCAGTCTTTGTACCATCAGCAAATTTGCTGATCCAATTTACCACATTATCATGATGACAAATAACAATGGACCCAACACTGATCTCAGTGGCACACCACTAGTCACAGGCCTCCACTCAGAGTAGTAATCCTCTACTGCCACTCTCTGGCTTCTTCCATTGAGACAATGTCTAATCCATTTTGCTACCTCCCGATGTACACCTAGCGACTGTATCTTCTTAATTGACTTCTCATGCGGACCTTGTCAAAGGCCTTACTGAAGTCCATGTAGAGAACATCTACTGCCTACCCTTCATTCACTTTCCTGGTAACCTCCTCGAAAAACTCTAATAGATTGATTATACATGACCTACCACGCATAAAGCCATGTTGCCTCTGCCTAATAAGTCCCTGTATAACCAAATATTTGTAGATCCTATCTCTTAGTACTCCTTCCAATAACTTACCTAGCAATGGCGTCAAATTTACCGGCCAATAAATTTCAGGATTACTTTTAGAGCCTTTTTAAAGTAACGGAACAACATGAGCTATCCTCTAATCCTCCAGTACCTCACCCGCAGATACCGACATTTTAAATATATCTACCAGGGCCCCTGCAATTTCAACACCAGTCTTCTTCAAAGTCCGAGGGAATACCCTGTCAGGACCTGGGGATTTATCTACTCTGGTTAGCCTTAAGATACCAAGCACTTCCTCCTCAGTTTCCTATCATCCAATCTCCGACCTCCATGACCTCACTACTTGTTTGCCTTATTTCCATAGACTCCATGCCAGTTACCTTAGTAACTACAGATGCAAAAAAGAACATTTAAGATCTCCCTATTTTTTTTTGTTCCATACATAGCCGACGACTCTGTTCATCCAGAGGACCAACTGTATCCCTTACTCTCCTTTTGCTCTTAATATACCGGTAGAAGCTCCTTGGATTATTCTTCACCTTTACCGCCAAAGCAACCTCATTTCTTCTTTTAGCCTTCCTAATTTCTTTCTTAAGTATTTTTTTTTTGCAATTTTATACTCCTCAAGCACCTTATTTGTGTCCTGTTGCCTATAGATGACATACATCTCTTTCTTTTCTTTATCAGAGTTCTAATATCTCTTGAGAACCAAGGTTCCTTATTCTTATACACTTTGCCCTTAATCCTAACAGGAATATACAAACTCTGCAATCTCAAAACTTCTCCTTTGAAGTTCTCCCACTTACCAATCACATCCTTGCCAGAGAACAACCTGTCCCAATCCTCGATTTTTAGATCCTTTCTCATCTCTTCAAATTTGGCTTTTTTTTTCCCAGTTTAAAAACTCAAACTGAGGACCAGATCTATCTTTATCCATGATCAACTTGAAACTAATGGTATTATGATCACTGGAACTAAAGTGTTCCCCTACACCACATTTCCATCACCTGTCCTAACTCGTTTCCTAAAAGGAGATCTAATATTGCATCCTCTCTAGTTGGTACCTCTATCTATTGGTTTAGAAAAAAATTCCTGAAAAATATTTACAAACTCTAACCCGTCTAGAGCTTTAACCGTATGGGAGTCCCAATAAATATATGGAAAATTAGAAACCCATACTATCACAATTTTATGTTCCTGCAGTTGTCCACCATCTCTCTGCAGAGTTGCTCCTCCAATTCTCGCATACTGTTTCGTGGTCTATAATACAACCCTATTAGTGCGGTCATACATTTCCTGTTTTTCGGCTCCACACATATGTGACCAGCCCTCTAATCTGTCCTGCCTGAGTACTGCTGTGACATTTTCCTGACTAGCAATGCCCCTCTACCCGTCTTTCCTCTGCCTCTAACACGTCTGAAACATCCGAACCCTGGAGCATTAAGCTGCCAATTCTACCCCTCCTGTTCCCCCAGTTTTATTCCCCCCTCTGGCACATTGTCCGGTGACAGTCATTTATTCAGTGTCAAGATGGGAAACAGTGCGACCGCCTCTGAAAAAAACTCAATATATATTATTTATTAATCAGTTGAATAATTGACAAGAGCGGAAATATTGCAGCGCTGATGAACTGGTCTCTGAACTTGGACTGAGTTACCCCATAAATAAACGTGTTTGTGCAGCAACTTAACACCAACAACAAATATCCCGATTGTCCAAATATATATTCCGAATTATTGTAATTATTCTGATCCAATCCGGAAATCGTATAATAAATGAATTCCCCAACATTCACCGACCACAGGATGATGAAGCTTCCGGAGATGGTGAGAAGTAAGATCACAGACCTCCTCCTGCTCTCCATCTCCGGGTCACTGCGGTTCTCCACCTTGCCGTGAACCCTCAGCCGCTTACGGACGCGACTCGTCACTAAAATGTGTCTGACTGTCAGAGCGTTGAACAACAGTATTAACACGAACGGGAGTAACGGCGTTAGGACGGTAGAAAGCCAGCTATATCCCACCCACCCGGGATCCGTATAGAAGCCCGGCTTTGTAATACAGTCCCAGGGTATATTGTCAATCACTTTCACAGGTTGGGATACAAAGAAGTAGGGTACATTTTTAAAGCAGAACAAAACGCCAGTTGTTGTCAGGACCACAGCCGCAGTTTTCCCGGTGCAATACTTTTCTTTCCGCTTCTGGAAACAAATGGCAACAAACCGATCAAATGTAAAAGTAACTGTGAACCAGACTGAACAGTCAGTGGCTGCCTGTCCTAGGGCAAAGATCACACTGCACACAGGGGTGATGTCCAGGAAAGTTCCTGGGAAGTAATAATAACTGATCCGCCACAGTATAACCCGAGATATGATGGTTAGTAGATCCGCGGTTGCCATGGCCACCAGGTAGCGCGTGGTGCAGGTGGAGAGGCCGCACTTTCCCCGGGACAGGATCACAATCGCCAATAAATTCACTGCGGGAACAGCAAAAAAATAAATAAATAAAATGTGAATAACTGTCTCACCGTTCCGTGGGTCTGAAGCCACAGATAAGCTGGAAATTGAGCACATTACAACTTCGCAGACAACTCATTTCTGGAAGTTTACAAATGTAAAACGGCGCGCTGCTCGGTACTGGAAGAGGAGCGGTGTTTGGAAAGAAGGCATTGTCAATTGATTGCCGAGAGGGCTTTGGAGAAATTAATCTAAATCTCCAGCAATCAGGTTTTCGAGTGATACGTGCAGCCTGGCTACCAGGGCAAATTTCCCGGCGATGATGGTTGCCGCGTTGCTGTCACCTATGGTCTGTCACTCTCCCGATACAGCGGTCCCGCTCTCTCCGTCTCTGTCCACTTACTCAGTCCAAAGCAAATTTACAGCCACTGGTCTCATGTCCTCGACCCCTCTTTGATTTCTGTTCGTCACCCGCCCGCAGGGGCCCCGCTTGCCTCGCTTCTTTTAAAATCTGCAGCTACTCCTTCCCGGGGTCCTTCACACCATGTCAAAGTGTCCGACCAGAAAGTTCCTATTCGCCCTTTTAATAATTTTGCCTGATCCACTGAATGCCTGAGGTATCTTGTACGTTAGTGCTTTGAAAATCCAGTACATAAAGAAAAAAGAAGGAATAACATAGGCACTTCAGAAACATTGTCCTCCTTTAGGCTGATGTGTAACGTCTGGATACTCCTGTGCATTTCTCACTGTCGCGATCCCGTCACCGATGTACTGACACTCTCGTCAAACAGCGAAGCACCGCCTGTCCGCCTCTGTACATTAGAAAAGCAGATTTATTACGCCTCCCCCCCCCCCCGTTCTCATAGCTTGTCATGAGTTGCTCCAAACTGCTGCAGCATTGTTCCAAAAGCTCGATGCTCATTGTTCCTGAGCGGAGTATCGCAGGGACCTTACCCCGGCTGAGCTCCATCAGACGTCGCTATGTTGTCCCTTCACTCCCTCTTCACTTCACGGATAACAGAGCATAAAACAAATCCTGCTCCACTCGACCTAGACAGAACTTTTTCTTTAATCTTTCGAAACTCCACATGTTTGAGACTGACAAGTGATGTCTGCGTTTCTTCCCGAAATCTCAGCGGCGATTCTCTTCTCGCATTCCCTTCAAACTTGCAGCGATTTCTAAAGCACAGAGCAGTACCTTTAAATTTGAATTTAAAGTATGCGACAGTATTGATACGGACTTACACCAATAGTCTCTAAAGGTGTCCAGCCCTCCGGGTTATCGGAATTTACTTTAGCAGAGGCTTTGCATTGATAAATCAAAACTGTCCGCCATGAATCCACAAAGTGAATTCGTCTCCGCGATCTTCCAGTCTACATATGTTTTCTGCCGATCTATTTTCGGCCGAGTCCACGGATCAAACTGCAAAAAAACTTCTGAACGAACGCGGAGAGCTGCCACAATGTCTGCACCGCACTCATAACCGCATAACAACCGAACTAGTTTAAAGAACGCGTAGTCACAGCCGCAAATGTTACTTCGCGAATGTTCTTACCAGGAACACCGATAACGGCAATGATCATGTACCATATCTTTCTCACACGGTAAAATGTTTCAATCATGCTGTGTGAGATTCAGCCTGTCTTCCAGCTGCCCGCGATCTTGCTGAAGAAACTCTGAGCTGATGAATCTCCACGGTCATTCATTTATAATCGCTCCAGCACGCTGAATATTCAGATCCACACAAGGCTGACGTGTCTCCCAACAGCTGGGGTAAAAATAAACACGATGTCATTCAAGTCAAATCCCAATTGTGATGAGGTATGGCACGAAATTGTAAAACCTCGATGTACAAATCTAAATTGTAAACTTGTACTGAACGCAGGGAAACTGTTAAGCATATTGATTAACACTTTCTTGAGCACCTCAGCTCTATCCACAAAAATGCGGGAATTCACAGGGGCAGGCACTTTCAATACCTTTCCCCACTCCGTTTCCGTCATGTTTGTCCATGGCCTCATCTTGTGCCATTAAGAGGCCAATTCTATTTTGGATAAGTAACACCTCATTTTCTGTCTAGGTATCCTCTAATCTAATGGCATCAAGATCTGATATGTTTCCCTACTTCCTTCCTCATTCCTATTTCTCCACCTTGGTATCTTACCTCTTCTCCTCCCCTGCAAGCCTTCATATTCTGGCAACTTCGACTGTCTGTTCAAGTTCTGATGAAAGCCCAAGGCCTGAAACGGAGATAGTTTATTCATTGTCACAGAGGTTGCCTGACCGACTGAGGATCAGAAGTGAGTCCTCCAATCACACACCAGTTCACTTCGCGTATTATCATCATCCATTCAACCATTAATATCCCCACTCAAATCCCAATCCTCTCTCCCTCTGCACAGAGATTACCACACCATAATTTCAAAGCCATTCTAACCTAGCTCCACACTCCGATTAATATCTCCCGTCACCGAACACCCCCGACACAACGATTACCACAGTCGTATTACAAACTCATTCTAACATCCTTCCACAATCCGATTAACATCTCCCGTCCCCTAACGTCCACTCCCTATACAGAACGATTACTACACTAGTGTTTCAACCCTTTTCTAAACTTCCTTCAATCAATATCTCCCATCCCCTAACAGCCTTTCCCTCGATACACCCATTAACCCACCAATGAGTATCGTTACACCTAGATCTCTCTTCGAAAAAAAATAAATTCGCCTTCTATTCCAACCCTCTTCTCTCCCTTAATACCTAACCCTGCACCATGTCACCTCCTCAGACCAGACAGAATTCCAAATTCCGCTTTATCCAATTAACCTCGTATAATTCACCTAGTGTAATTCCATAATGTCCTTCCCACACGCACCTTAATGCTGTACCCAATATAATCCTTTTCACCTCTCTCACAACCCACCCACTAACATTCCACCGTCTCATCAAGCTCTGGGATTCATCCACACGCCAATGAACATAATAATTAATATAATCCCTCTATCCTTTGTGGTAACGATGAACGTAATATTTCACATCATTCTGCACCGTGAATGACACCAGCAGTATGAAAGAAGGTTGCGACTGTTATTGATGGAAGTGAGTGTAGTTGCTATTGTTGAGGTGAAGATGCTTGAGAGGTTGAAATACGTGAGTTTAGAAGCACTAATCAGCTGGACCAGATGGAGGAGACCTGGATACTCTGTCTGGTTCACTGCCACATTGATATCTGATCAGTTTGACGCCATTTGTTGCCAGATGTAAAGTATTTGCACCGGGGAAATTGGGGCTGTGGATCTGACAACAGCCTGCGCTATCTGAAAGACGTGGCTGAGGACGGCATTAGCGGTGAACTTTGAATAATCATTGTGATTTGGATGAGTCCGGAAGAGTAAAAAGTAACAAATTTCAATCCACTCCACACTGAGGTGGACAAATGACAAGAAACTATAGGCTGGATAGCCTGTCATCAGTGGTTGGAAAGATGTAGGACTCCATTATTAATTATGAGATTTCTCGTCTATGGAGAGTAATGATAATATAGGGCGGATTTTACCGTGGTTTCCTGAAGGGCATGTAAAGCTTTATAAATCTGTTGGCATTATTTCAGGAAACCAAAAGGCAGATTCCACACAGGAGAGTCAGTGGATGTTGTTTACTTGGATTTTCAGAAGGCCTTTGACAATGTGCCGCGCTTGAGGTTTCTAAACAGGATAAAACGCCCTTAATACAAAAATATATGATGGATGGCAGACTGGCTGAATGCCAGAATGCAAGGAGTGGGACTAAACGGAGCTGACTAGTGGTGTTCGGCAGGCGTGGGCTTTGGGGCCGCTTCTGTTCGTTTTCAGAGAAGGGAAGGTCAACAAATAAAATCTCCCATGCAGCGGGCTGTCAAATTGTGATTTATTCAACTATGGATTCCGTCATGGTGTTTTCTGAAGAAACTTTCACATTTCTTTCACGTAGATGCTTAGTCATTCTTCGGGCCAGCTATTCAATTCTCCTTCCCAATCTGCTTCGTGATTGAGAGCTTGTCTCTCTGAAAGAGGAGGCAATCATTCTTCAGAAAAGTCTGTATTCTCATCCGACATTTCTGATATTCAAAGCGGCGTGCTGACTCTGCAGGGCCCCCTGGCGCTAGCAGAATGTCAGTACACGGTGGGGAAATGCCGACGCTGTCAGTTTGAACCTCCTCTGGAGCACGTGGTTTAGATGGTTGTCCGAGATGTGAGGGTCGACTCTCCGGCTGCGAATTTGGAGAGGGATGTCAGAGAATTGGAACGGGAGTGCTGCGGGAGCCATTTTGATCTTACGTTCTCATCGGGATAAGTGAGGCGGGACTGTGCAGTCGTGTGACGTCGGGCAGTGAAGCGTCGAAGATTTGAAAGGAAGACAGCCTTATACATCGGACAGCGCCGCTTGCGGGCAGCAGAGTGAGCCGGGAGCAGAGTGAAGGCTTAAGGGCTGTGACTCAAGGGACGTAGGCGGGAACGGGCAAGTCAAGGTAGGTTTAGCTTTCAAATTTTCCTGTTATTTGGGGAAATGGGGAATTTCCGGGTGTGAGATCAGTCTGTTGTTCTCGGTCTCGGATGTGGGAGGTCCTGGAGTCTCCTAGCCTCCCGGACGTACATATCTGCGTCAGGTGAGCCGAGCTGCAGCTCCTGACGGACCGTATTAGGAACTGGAGCTGCAGCTCGATGACCTTCGTCTGTTCAGGGAGAGTGAGGAGCTGATGGAGAGGAGTGACAAGCAGGTGGTCACACCAGGGCCATGGGAGTCAGACAAGTGGGTAACGGTTAAGAGAGAAAAGGGGAAAATTCAGGTACTTGAGAGTACCCTAATGGTTGTACTCCTTGAAAATAAGTACTCCTGTTTCAGTACTGTTGGGGGGGGGGGCGGTGTACAACCGACCTGGGGGAAGCGGCAGTGGCCATGTCTCCAGCACAGAGTCCGGCCCTGTGGCTCAGAAGGGCAGGGAAAGGAAGAGGAAGGCAGTAGTGATAGGGTACTCAATAGTTTGGGAGTCAGATAGGCGATTCGGTGGACGGAGTCAGGAGACCCGGATGGTAATTTGCCTCACTGGTGCCAGGGCCCGGGATGTTTCTGATCATATCCAAGATATCCTGAATTGGGAGGGTGAGGAGCCAGAGGTCGTGGTACATATAGTTACCAATGACGTAGGTAGGGAAGGGAAGAGGTCCTGAAAGGAGAATATAGGGAGTTAGGAGGGTAGTTGAGAAGGACCACAATGGTAGTAATCTCGGGATTACTGCTTGTGCTACGCGACAGTGAGAGTAGGAATGGAATGATGTGGAGGATAAATGCGTGGCTGAGGGATGGGAGCAAGGGGTAGGGATTCATTTCTGGATCATTGGGACCTCTTTGGGGGCAGATGTGACCTGTACTGAAAGAACAGGTTGCACTTGAATCCTACGGGGACCAATATACGGGCGAGGAGATTGGCAAGGGCTACTGTGGAGTCTTTAAGCTAGAATGGTTTGGGGGTTGTAATCAAATTGAAGAGACCGTGAGAGAGGATGTTATTTCGCAAATAGAAAAGCTTGTAGAGAGTGTATGAAGGAGTATAGGCAGGTGATAGAGAAGGGAGATCGCTCAGACCGATGATGAAGGGGAAAAGTAAGAAAAAGAAGATAGTAAAGTTGTTTGCACCGTTTGGGATAAACAGAGAGTAAGAGCTGGAGAATTTCTTAAATGCATTTATTTTAATGCTAGGAGCATCGAAAGAAAGGTGGATGAGCTCAGAGCATGGATTGACACCTGGAAATACGATGTTGTAGCAATTAGTGCAACACGGTTGCAGGAGGGGTGTGATTGGAAACTAAGTGTTCCTGGATTTCGTTACATCAGGTGTGATAGATTTGGAAGGGCAAGACGGGGAAGTGTTGCGTTGCTTGTCAGAGAAATTATTACAGCGGTGCTCAGGCAGGTTAGATTAGAGGGCTTGTCTAAGGAGACTATTTGGGTGGAATTGAGTAATGGGAAAGGTGTAGTAACACTACTGGGGTGTATTATAGACCACCTAAAGGGGAGCGAGAATTGGAGGAGCACATTTGTTAGGAGATAGCAGATATTTGTAGTAAGCACAGGGTTGTGATTATGGGAGATATTAATTTCCCACATATAGACTGGGAAACCCATTCTGTAAAAGGGCTGGATGGTTTGGAGTTTGTAAAATGTGTGCAGGAAAGTTTTTTTGCAGCAATACATAAAGGTACAAACTTGAGAAGGGGCAGTGTTAGATCTCCTGCTAGGGAATGAGATAGGAGAGGTGACGGAGCACTTCGTTGGGGAGCACTTCGTGTCTAGTGATCACAATCTCATTAGTTTCCATATAATTACGGAGAAGTATTCGTCTGGACCCAGGTTTGAGATTTTTAATAGGAGAAAGGATAACTTTGAAGAGATGTGAAATGATTTAGAAGAAGTGGTTTGGGACAATTGTTTTTATGGGAAGGATGTAATAGAGAAATGGAGGTCATTTAAAGGTGAAATTTGAAGGTACAGAATCCTTATGATCCTGTTAGGTTGAAAGGAAAGGTTAAAAGTTTGAGAGAGCAATAGTTTTCAAGGGATATTCGAAACTTCGTTAAGAAAAAGAGAGAGATCTAAAATTCATATTGGCAGCATGGAGTAAATGAGGTGCTCGAGGAATATAAAGAATGTAAAAAGAATCTTCAGAAGAAATTAGAAAATGGATCTGTACTAGGTCCAATGCTGTTTGTCATATACTTTAATGATCTTGATGATGGGGTGATAAATTGGATTATTAAAAATGCATTTGATACTAAGATAGGTAGCGTTGAGGATAATGAAGTAGGTTTCCAAAGCTTACAGAGAGATTTAGGCCAGTTAGAAGAGTGGGCTGAAAGATGGTAGATGGAGTTTAAAGCTGGTAAGTTTGAGGTGTTATATTTTGTAGGATTAATCAAAATAGGACATACATAGTAAATGTTAGGCCATTGAGGAATGCAGTAGAAAAGAGTGATCTATTAATAATGGTGCTTAGTTCCCTGAAGGTGGAATCTCATGTGGATAGGGTAGTGAAGAAAGCTTTTGGTACGCTGGCCTTTATAAATTAGAGTATTGAGTATAGGAGTTGGGATCTAATGTTAAAATTGCACAAGACATTGGTAAGGCAACATATGGAGTATCGTGTACAGTTCTGGTCACCGAATTATAGGAAAGATGTCAACAAAGTAGAGAGAGTATAGAGGAGATTTACTAGAATGTTACCTGGGTTTCAGCACCTAAGTTACAGGGAAAGGTTGAACAAGTTAGGTCTTTATTCTTTGCAGTGTAGAAGATTGAGTGGGAACTTGATAGAGGTATTTAAAATTATGAGGGGGATAGATAGAGTTGACGTGGATAGTCACTTTTCCATTCAAAATAGGGGGATTTAAAAAGAGGACAAGAGTTGAGAGTTAGGTGGAAAACGTTTAAGGGTGACACGGGGAGGAACTTTTTTACTCAGAGAGTGGTAGCTGTGTGCAACGAGCTTCCAGTAGAAGTTGTAGAGGCAGGTTCGATATTTGCATTTACAGTAAAATTAGATAGGTATATGGACAGGAAAGGAATGGAGGGTTATGGGCAGAGTGCAGGTCGGTGGGGCTAGGTGAGAGTAAGCGTTCGGCCCGGACCAGAAGGGCCGAGAAGGCCTGTTTCCGTGATGTAATATTTATATGGTTATACGATAAAACCACGATTCGCAGGTAAATTGGAATTAGGATAAAATATTGTGTACTTGAATTGGGAACTTGGAATTGGCGATTTGGGAGGCTGGTTCTTTTAACGAACAGCAAAAGCTGCTGCTGAACACTCTGTAGTGTTCCATTGGAAAATATTGTTTTGAGGTCATTGTAGCATCTGCCTTGTGATATTTAAAGGGCTTGTCAGTTTAGGCAACGTGGCAGTGCAGTCAATAGCTCAGCGGTTTCCATTAATTATCCTATTTCCAATAATTATCCGGCTGCTGCTGGGTGGTCAGATTAAATCCGTTATTTCCCTCTATAACTACAGAGTCCCAATATAGTTGTAATGTCTACCGAAATTTCGAATGTCTTCCTCGCGGAACACGGCTGCCCGCTGTCTTCCAGCCAGAATTCACTCTATCTACTACATCATCCAATTCTTAATCAACGCAGCCAGGTTTCTCCGGATCCCATGCCTCATGACTTCCGGAATGATTCTACTATTGGGAACGATCAAACGCCTTATGAAAATTAATACATCCACATCGACTGTGTTGATTCATTTATTTGTTTTTCACTGTTACAAATAATTCAATCTGGTTCATTAAGGACAATATGCCCCTCAAAAAGCCTTGGTGACTCTCCGTATCTGGACTACGTTTCTCCAAATGTCCATAAATTCCCTCCACAATAGTCTTTTCCAATAGTTTACCCACTACTGACATAATACTCACTGGTCTATAATCCGAAAGAGTATACCAATTATCTATCGTCAACAGAGAAATTACATTTGCCATCCCCCAATCTTCTAGTTCTGCTTCCACGGCCAGCGAAGACACAAATATCTTGACCAAAAGTGAAGCTGTTCCAACTTTCTTGTCAGCTAGAGTTACTTTACGCTATCATCCTTTCCATGCATCAATGAGACAGACTCTTACTGAACCCCATGTCAGTGCTCCCTAAACAATCCCCACATATCTGTGGCGCATTTTCCTGAGAACATCATTTCCCAATGTACGTTCCTAATTTCCTGCCAGGTAGCACCACGCATCGCAAACCCCAAATTACACGCTCCCTCGTCCTACCCCTGTGCAAGGTAAATGTCGGAGAGTTCTAGCCTATCGTTCGGAAATACCTACCCGCAGAGAAATCCGTCACCTAATCCATTTCATTTTCTAAAATTAGATCCGGTACGGACTGTTCGCTAGTCCGCCTTTCTTCTTATCGTGCATGAATCCTTCTTGGACACAACTGAGAAATTAGGCCATACCGGAACCTTTTACCCTGGGGTGGTGCCAAAGAATATTGTGTAAGTTTCAGCTGCTGTGTCAATAACTTGGCACACGTCAAAGATCCGCTTCCCGGTTAGTTCCTCATTGTTCCCTTTGCGTTTTTTTTTTGTTAATCTGTTTGGCGGCAGTATAGAATACTCCAGATATGGTGTTCTCTCCTTTCATGTATCTGTGCTCGTCTCCCAGTCTATTAAAAAACGAACGCTCCACGTTTCCCTCCCTTTCTGCAGCAGCGACACTAACCCTGGTTTCCCATCGCACTCCCTTTAACCTCTGTTACCGACCCTGTCCATTTTGAAACATCTAAACCCCGGAAAGTCCTGAAGCCATTCCTGCTCTTGTGACAGTCGAGTGTCTGTGATAGTTTGGAACATACTTCAACCAATGTAACAATCACACCAGCAGCAATTGTTATAAGTGCTGAACAGACATGATGGAAATGGGGGGAAATCCCCCACCCCGAGAACTATGAACTATGCTGCTACTGAGAGAGTGAGGGACATTTGATTTATGTATAATGGCTTTTTTCCTGGATTGTTTACCTTTCGCTGCAAGGACGTTACTTTACCCGTTAGCATTCCTAAGGAGACAACAGGAATGGCCTGATTTGATGGACATGGTCATTTTGAGTTGATGGATGGCTGATACCCTGTCAGTGGGGATAAAAGACGGGTCTGGGGAGACACCCATCAGACACAACAGTGGACACTGACCGAGTGTTGCGCACCCACAGGAAGGTGGGGGCTTCGGGGACCGAATCAGGAGATCAGTCAACAAAGCTCACAGTGTGACGGTAGGGCCGGTGGGGACTTGTGTGTGTGTGTCCACTCATGCCTGACTGACAAGTCCACCACAGAAGAATGGTCTGTCTGAGGACGGAGGGGCCATAACCGAATGACCACAATGGTGCGACGAAATCAGAAAGGAACAGGTTCTCTCGCTCTCTCTCTCTCTCTCTCTCTCGCCCTCCAACAACTTGCAATACTACAACCGCAGCTACCTCAGCACACATGAACTGAACTGCACTCTATATTTCCTTATGAAAATTAATTTACCCCTAGACATTGATAGAGCTTGTTTATTGTTGATTATTATTCCTAAACTTCTATGTTTATTATTGCTATACCTGTTATATATATATATGCATCTTTGATACTCTATTGCTTAGTTTAAGAATAAACACCTTTAGTTTTCGGTACCGCCAGACTCCAACGGATTCTCCTAATTCTGCTGGTCTGTAAACCCAGTGACGGGGTACGTAACACAATGAACTGCCTACCTGAATTGTATGAAGCAAGCAATCCTCCGCCAATTCTGCAATTTACGGATGTCAGGGCATATGATTGTTTGAATATAGGACATATTTGCCCAAGCTGCTCATTGTAAAACGACTTTATTTGAAAACGCCGCTGAATTGCCGTTAGACACGGGCGTTATCTACACAAATGGCCATTTAATGTAAACACATACTTCATTCCATTCCTCAGCTCTTCTCTGAATTTACTCTGTGTCAGTGTATAGATACAAGTATTGGTGCACATGCTGAGTACTTGCAACATGAACCCAAATTGCTGTAGGATGTATACCGGGGAACTCAAATATCTGTTTTCGTAAAAATAGTTTTGCACTTGCCATTTCAGGGAATGGGTTACATTGGGCATCCAAAATAATATAAAATTAGCTGATATAGAAAACAGCAAAACCATCGATTTTCTGCGTTTTTCCATCTCGGCATCTTTCTGATTGTCGCCGCTGTGCCGAAGCCTTCTGCGGACTCTATTTGCCACAACGATATGTCTTACGGTTAACCCGTTAAACACTAGGATTAAACCGATTGGTAGCAATGGTGTTAAAATGCTGTGCAGTAATTGGTATCCTTTCCACACCGGTGAAGTAGCGTATTCATATGTGAGGGCGCAACGCCACGGCGTGTTGTCAATGATAACGTAAGGTTCAAGGGTAAAGTAAATCGGGACACATCTCCCGCAGCTCACTATAACCACGGTCACGATAACCACCGTTGCTGTTCTCTCGGTGCAGTATCGCTCCCGCAGCTTTTGGCAACATATTGCGATGAAGCGATCGAAGGTAAAACTAACCGTAAACCAAACAGAACAGTCCGTCGTTACCACCCGAAATATAAGTGTCAGAGCGCATACAGGAGTGATGAGCAGGGATCTGGAATAAATGTAGATATTGTTGGTCTGTTCCACTAAAGCAAAAACGATAACCACCATCAGATCCGCTGTTGCCATTCCAACCAGGTAACGGGTGATGCATTTGGAGAGTCCGCATTTTCCCCGAGATAGGATCACAATCGCCGTTAAATTAACTACAAGAAATTTGGAGACAAAATAGAAATACAGTTATAGTCAGTTCCCTGAATGTCCCCATTCTACCGATGCTATACAGGGTATGGTCTGTTCGGAAGTGGAAAGCGGGAATCCAGTGTGTGCGGTCTCGGTCGCTGCACTCCGGCTGGAGGACAATGACGGATGTGAGTGTCAGTGGATTGGCGACACTCCCACAGTTTAGAGCGAGGCATCCGAGTTCCATGTCTCACGTACCGGTGAGCAGTCGATCGCTCCTGTAAACAACATCATTTCCATTATTAAAGGTGAAATAGCTGAAGGGATTGTTTGTAGCCGTGACAAATTGGAATCAAAGAGATACAAAGCAAGAGCTCCCATTTACTGACACACAGAAGAACAGACCTACGTGTCGAAAATAGACTGGACCGTCATTCAAATAAGCTGCCATGTTGTTATAAGGACGAAATGTCTGCACTGATAGAGACCCGGACCTTGAAAAGCAGAGACCAGCATCACTTCAGAAAGCATAGCGAGGTGAAATTATGAAATATTGACAATATCGACACTAACTTAATTGACAACAGCAGAAGAAAACACTGCGATTAAAGTATTGAAAATGGAAGTAAAACCATTAGATGCCTGCATCCTCCATTCCGGAAACAACTTTCAGCCGACGGTAGTATCCGTGCTCAGTAACAGTGCGGATACGGCAGCAGGGAAACGACGGCACCATACATAAAGTAACCAGCTCCGGCATCTTACCGGGGACACCAACCGCTACTAGTATGGGATAGAAAATGGCCGCGATGTAATAAATCGTCGAATATCCCATATTCCGTCAGCAGCAGTTTTCAGTTTTACAGGACTTTTCAACTGCTCAGATGGACTGGAGATCGGTTTATCAGACTTTTATTGAGGTGAGAGCAACTCCACTGAGGCAATTAGCGTGGCTATCACGTCAGGGACATTAGTAACAACCAACTGCACAAACACTTACTTTAAACTATTTTTACTCACTGTCCCCGTGTCATTAATTTGACTCCTCAAGGGATATTGCAATCTATTTACCTTAAAACAAAATATGATACGAATTTTCCATGTTTTTTTTCCATGAAACCTGGCTTCTGCTCATTAAAAATATTGAAAAAATGTTCATTTTTAAAAGTTTTTAAAAAATATTTATTTTTATCTGTGTTGCTTTTACCTTGAAGTCGATTTATTTTGTAACTTCTAACGGAGCACATTCGCTTCTGAATTTCAGGAGAGGTGTTTGGTCTAGCCTGGGAAACGGAGAACACTTCTTTATTAAAGGGGAACAATCATTCTTCTTTTCAATTCTTGTCATTATTTCTATTATTATTACTGCTACTATTATTACTATAGTTGTTATTATTATTATTATTATTATTATTATTATTATTATTATTATCCAAAATAACAGGAGTACATTGAAGTAAGTAACAGTTACAATGTCTCAATAGAGAAAAAAACAACAATATTAAGGGCTGAAAAATATGGTGAAACAAAAATGAGAAGAAAAGAAAAAACACCTAATAAAGTAAGAAAAAGGTGCGAAAAGACCCCATTAGTATTCAACCGCGGAGCCATGTGTCATACAAAAAGCTTCTAAAGATAAACATCAAACCGCCAGTAAAAAATAACAAAACGAAATTTAGAATTATATCGTGGAGGTTGTCTAATAATTAACTCCGATGGCAGTACCGAGCAAATGAACCCCATCTTTTCTCAAAATCAAACATAGGTTCGAAAGTTCGAATTCTAAATTTCTCCAAACAAAGATATAACATCACTTGAGAGAACCATTGTGACAGAGTGGGAGCCGAAGTCTCCTTCCACTTCAGCAGAATGGCCCTCCTAGCTATCAATGTAACAAACTCAATAACATGTTGATCAGACAAGGAAATACCACGGATGTTTTGGGGAATTATTCCAAAGAGCATACTTAACTGGTTAGGATGTAAATTAATTTTAAGTGCTTTATGAATTCTAAAAAAAACTGACTTCCAAAATTGTTGCAGTATAGGACAAGTCCAAAACATACGTATCAGTGTAGCTGTCTCAGTTTTAGATCTATCACAGTAACTGTCGACATTAGGAAAGATTGTAGACTACCTCTCCTTCGTCAAATAGTAACGATGTATAATTTTAAACTGAATCAATGAATGGCTAGCACAAATCGAGGAAGAGTTAACCAGCTTCAATTTCCGCAACCAGTCCTCCGTTATCAAAGTAAAATTAAGTTCCGTTTCCCAATCTTGTTTAATCTTAAAGAAAGGGTGCTTATCCCATTGTAATAATAAATTATAAATTCTTCCAATTGAACCCTTCATCAAAGGGTTAATACTCATAATAGTATCTAACAAGTCGGTATCCAATATGTAAGGAAAATTACTTAAATATTTTTGTAAAAAAGGTCTAACTTGAAGGTATTGTAAGAAGTATGAATATGAAAGAGAGTATTTATCAACTCATTGTTCAAAAGACGTTAGACTATCTTCTTTAAATAGATCCAAATTAAAAGAATTAATATCTTTATTTTTCCAAAATAAAAGAAATTGGATCATTCAAATAAGACTTAAAATAATTTCAATAAATTAAACTACAAAGTTTAAGTATTTTAATATTTAAAAAAATTACGGAGCCGCAGCCAAATTTGTAAAGAATACTTAATCGCATGGTATAAATTTAATTTAGCAACTTTAGCTAAGTGTATAGGTCGCGCAGATCCCAAAAACGAGGTTAAATAATCCTTTCAGAACTTTCAATTACAAATCTACACTAATTGGCCGCTCACTATTATCAAACCAGTGCAACCAAAAGGACATCAACAGCCCGGAAATACATTAGTAATTAGGCAAAGCAAGGCCTCCGTCCTTGTTCAATCTTTGTAAGTGATATTTGCCAATTCTTGGACTTTTGTCATTCCAAACAAAATACGTGATGATAGAATTAATTTGATCAGAAAACTTCTTTGTCAAAAAACAGGGATATTCTGAAATAAATATAAAAATTTTGGTAAAATCATAATTTGATTATATGGATGCAGCCAACAAGTGAAAACGTAAGTGGCTTCCATCTGCTAAATAAATACATCACAGAATCTGCCAAGGGAACAAAATCAGCTTCATAAAATCCTTATATTTTTTAATGATTATAACGCCAAGATATCTAAAGGAATCCAACACGTTGAAAGGGGTATTATTATATAAAGAAACAAATTCATTTGAAGGAAACAGTTAACGATTATTAAATTTAATTTTATAACCTGAAGAATCACCAAATTCATTAAATAATTTTAGCAAGGCAGGGATACATTACGCAGGATTAAATTTACAAGCCAATAAATCGTCACAAGAATCCCATGAATATCTTTAGCTTCACGAAGAGCAATAGCAAGGGGTTCCGATATTAAGTTAAATAACAAAGGATTTAATGGACAATCTTGTCTTGTTCCCCGTGAAAGATGAAAAAGGGGATCTAAAATTATTAGTAATAACAGTAGCAATATTATGTCTATTTATCATTCTAATCCAATTATGGAAGTTAACACTGAAGCCAAATTTCACTAAAACATTAAATAAATGTTTCCATTCGTCTCGAACAAACGCTATTTCAGCATCAGAAGAAACGAGGCATTGCGAAGTTTCAAAAGAAGAAGAAAATATAATGTTAAATAATATCGGAATATTTGAAATGGAATAACGACCCTTTATAAAGCCTGATTGGTCTTTAAGAAGAATTTTACCCAAATTATTTTCCAAAACCAATTGGCTATTATCTTTGACACGCTCTTAGCAACAACATTCAATAATGGAATAAGTATATATGAGGCACAATCAGTAGGATCATTATCCTTTTAAAAAATAAAGAAATAGAAGCGTCATGAAGTGTATAGGTAAATCACCTTGCACAAAAGAGTCCTTAACCATTTCCAACATTTCCAACGGAGAAAGGAATTTTCCAATTTTTTTATAGAATTTTACAGGGTAGCCATTAAGTCCAGCGGCCTTACAGATTGGATTGAAAAAATAGCTTTATGAGTTTCTGCTTCAGTAATTTTGGCATCAAGATTTTTTTTTTTTGATCCTCAACAGAAATTTGAGGAAAAGCAATCCTTCGTTTAAAAAAAATCATTTTTGAAGAATCCACTGGAAATAGTGATTTGTAAAGCTCGGTATAAGAATCTTGAAAAAATTTCATTAAGTTCTTTATAATCCCTAGCCAGCGTGCCATCTTTCCTACGGATTTTCAAAATTTGCCTTTTGGCTCTGGCCGGTTTTAATTGAGATGCAAGCCGTTTGTTATTTTTTATCTCCAAACACATAAATTTTATTTTAGCTTAAGCAAGTAGCCTTCAATAGGATGAGTTAATAATAAATTATATTGTGATTGAAGTTCCACCCTTTGTTTAAATAAGTCAATATTAGGGGAAATCGCATAATTATTATCTAAATCTTTAATTTGTTTTGAAATCTTATCAAATTTCACTTTCCCCCTTTCCCCTTTTGTTTCTCTGTCTGCCCATCACTCTGCCTGTTCTCCATCTCCCTCTGGTGCTCCTCTTCCCCTTTCTTTCTCCCTAGGCCTCCGGTCTCATGATGTTCTGAAAACGTAAAACTGACTTAAATGTATCCCATATGATTAATTTAGACATAACTCCGATATCGTTAAAAAGTTTTTTTTTAAATCTTTTATCTTGGTTTCAATAAAACTAACAAATTCAGAATTTTACAATAATGTTTGAGATAGGTGCCAAGGCGGGCGGGCAGGGATAAACATGTGAAGAAAACAATATTCTATGTCATCAGGGCGTAAATATCTCCAAAGTTCAATCAATCCAAAATCAGTCAAAAAGGAATTAATAAGTGACGCAGTGCGATTTGGAAGTCGCTGACTGGTTGAGCTCTTGTCAATTCAGAGGTTTAAACAACAGTTAAAATCCTCGCCCATTATCAATGTATAATCATTTAAATCAGGCAATAGAGCAAATACCTTTTTACAAAACAAGATTAGGACCATACAAGTTGACCAAAACAACTTTTCTATTACAAATTACTGCCTTAACAATTAAAAATATACCATTAGTATCTGACTTAATACCCTCAAGAAGGAACAACATATTAGATTTAATAAAAATAGACACCCATTTCGTTTTACTTTGAGAAGTAGAGTGAAACTGTAAATCATTCCACGATCTAAAAAAATCTGTCGTGATGTCCCGCCCTGATATAAGTCTCTTGGGCAAAAATTATATCAGGCTGTAATCGATTAACAATGTTATGTCTTTTTTCGTTTGATAGGATGATTCCTACCACGTACATTCCAGCTTATTACATTAATCTGTCCAAATACCATGCTATAATTTTATTCTACTTTACACATGCGCAGAGCACATACCAATACGGGATGAGCAGAAATGGCGACGATGAAGAATACAACCACATAGAAAACACGCATGCTCCGGAACCACCCAATGGGGAAAAAAAAACTAACTCCCCCCCGCCCCACAGCTCAGAAAGAAAGTAGGCTCCCTATGACAGAAAAAACGAAGTCAAGGACTGCACTGTCCTTTCAAGGAAAATTTACCGTTCAAGGATCTCTACCCCGCCCCTTAGTTAAAAAAAAATGAAATCCACTGACCTTGTAAGGGAAACGAGAAAGTCTCAATAGGGAAAAGTGTTTATATTCCAGAATCTACAAACTATCCCATGATTGTATTTATTTTTTTTAAACAAAGAGGAAACGAAAAAAAAATCTTAAAAAGGAAATTAACGCTAGATCCACTAAAAAAGCTTTAAATTCAGTTATAAAACGCTATAATATTCTATTTCGTAAAACATACTAATACATTGAAAAGAAATTTAAAAAATAAACAGTTATTAAGTTCTAAAATATAATACCTAGAGAAACCAAGCATAGTGTTTAACAACAAATCAACAGATTTTTTTTTGAAAAAAGCAAAAAAAAAAGCATTAGTGTTTCCAGATCTTTGTTTTCCCAGAAACATATCAGTTCATTACTGTTCTTTTCCAGTTGGTCTCTAATTGAATTCAGTGTCCGAACCATATCTTCCGCCCACGACAGCATTTCATCAGATGTATCCTTTTGCATCTTTCCTTTTCCGTTGCCTTTATCACGAGGTTGAGACAAGTTCTTCCCACTCCTTAAAGACATATTGTGCCCGTTCAAAAATCAGCAATTTTATTTTTTTTTAAATTCGGCGTTTTAACTAGGAGGAATTCCAATGAGACACGATACAAAATAAAATATCCTTCATATTTAACGCAAAACACAATTAGGGATAATTAGATTTACATTTTATTTACAAAGCTTCCCATTTAATGTAAACAGATATTTTGCCCCATTTTTCAACTCCTCCCTGAATTTCCTTTGTGTCAGGCCATAGATACACGTGTTGGTGGAGGAACTAAGAGATATTAACATGTACGCAAACTCTTGTAGGATAAATGTAGGCATATTGTAATATTTGTCTGTGGAAATCATGTTTACTTCTGCCCAGGTCATGGAGTGTACAATATTGGTTAGCCACAATAATATGAAATTTGCATATAGAGTGAACAACATAACCATTGACTGTCTCCGTTTCTGAACCTCTGGATCAATTTTGTTGACAGTATTGCTCCGAAGTCCACGACGAACCATATTCGCTGCTTTAATAGATCTGGTTGTTAAAACATTGAACAGCAGAATTAAACCAATTGGTAATAATGGGGTCATGATGGTGTCAAATATCCCGTAGCTCCGCCACAGGGATGATGTATAGTTCTCGAGTTTGGGTTTCCCTGACTCTCCTGCAAAGTAAAAGGAAAATTGCTGAACACAGCTACCTGTGATCACCGCCACGATCGCCACGGTCGCTGTTCTCTCCGTACAACATCGCGGCCGCAGCTCCGGAAGGCAGATCGCGACGTAGCGATAGAAAGTGAAAGCGACCGTTAGCCAAACGGAACGATCCAATGTTGCAGTCCCCAGACTAAGTCCCAGAGCTCGCAGCCAAGATTTCATCATGATGACAGCATACAAATAGAGAGTATTGATTTTATACAATACAACACCAAAGAGAACGACCATCAGATCAGCTGCCGCCATGGCCACAAGGTAGCGAGTGATACATTTGGAGAGCCCACAATTTCTGCGAGACAGGATCAAAATCGCCACTAAATTAACTGAGACAAAAGAAAAAGAGTCATTGTTTAATGGGTCTCGAGTGCTCAGCGTGACTTTATTTGCATGCTGGGTCTGGTACTCCAGATCGCGCCTCTGACCGAACTGGCCGCCGATACGAGTACGCCTGCGCTCACTGAGCTGAGATGTTGGTGATCGATTAATCTGACACGCCTTCAACAACAAGCAACTGAGCTCTCGCCGGTTTCACGCCGTGATGACAATGGACAAGAAAGAAAGCGGCTCGACCTCCGATGGTTTTATCAAGTAGAGAACAGACAACAGGGTATACTTGGATCAGGTCGGTTGAGGCATCCTTCATTAACTCTCCTGGCTCCATGCCCTTCTCTCTGGTGTTGATTTATGATGCTCTCGTGTTCTTTCTCCGCATTTAGTGGGGACAGGTTGTACACGATTGGACAAAAGGCTCAGGTAGAGAAAGGACCAAAGTACTTAGGAGTGAAAATAAAGAGCTAGGAAAGAAAGTAGTATCAGGCTGCGTAAGTGCTAATGAAAACATTCAATTTATCTGGATTAAGAGGAGTGTCTTTTGCTAGAGAAGTTCAGAGTTGAGGTTGGCCGATGAATCTATGGCTGAAAAATGTGGAAAGCAGGCAAAGACAGTTTTTTTTGTTAAATATTGGCATCTCTTTACTCTACGAGTCATCTGCACAAGAAGGTCAGCTTGCACCTGTACGGTAGAGGGGCATAACCCGGGGTTTGCTATGCTACGATTACGTTGACCTGTGGATGGGTTCAGCAGCACAAGGGAGGCAAAAGAAGCAGGAAGGTGATGCAGAAGTCAGTCGGATTACCTTCAGCAGACAAGCAAGGCAGCAGAAAGGCAATGACAGGGGCAAAGCGAATTGAAAGCATTGAGAGAAGAGATAGCAAAGCGCTATTGCGGTAGTATGCCCGTTACAGAAACATTGTGGAAAAGAAGAATGTAAGACCATAAAAAATAGAAGGAGAAGTAGACCATTTGGCCCACGGAGTCTGCTCCGCCATTCCATTATGACTGTCTCTAATATTCCTCAACCCCATTCTTATGCCTTCTCCCGGTAACCTTTGACGCCCTGATTACTCAATAATTTGTCATGCCCCAGATGAAGTATACCAAAGTCTTGGACTGCACAGTCACCCATGCCAAGGTACTCTAGAGATTCTCCAGGCACTGGCGATTTTCCCCCCTAATCTTTGTTTAAATTTGATGTCCTCTGTGCTGAAGCTGGGACTTCTAGTCCGAGACACCCCCACTATCGGAAACATCCTCTCCAGATCCACACACTGTGGACCTTTCAATATTCGATATACTTTAATGACATCAATCAAATTTTTGTAAACCCAATGTGTACAGTCCCAGATCTACCGAACATTCCTTATATGTTAGCCCTTTTATACCTGGGATCAATCTCCTAAACATTCTCTGGACTTTCCCCAATGCCAGCGCATCTTCTCTTCGATCAGGGACTCAAAGCTTCGCATAATACTCCATGCATTCTGATGAATGCCTTATAATGTGTCAATGTTACATCCTTGCGCTTGCGTTCTAGTTCTCAGGAAATGAATGCTAACGTTGCATGTACATTCTTGAATAGTGACTCATTCTGAAGTTTGACCTTAAGAATATCCTAATCTAGGTCTCCCAGGTCCGTTTTCACCTCTGATTTTTGAATGCCCTCCCCATATAGACCATTATCTACTCCTTTATTCCTTCTATGCATTTCGCTTCACTAACCTTCACCGGGCACATCGCTGTCCATTGACCCAATCTGTCAAATTCCTTCTGCATACACCCCGCTCCCTTAGCACTATTTGCCCCACCACCTTTCCTCGTAACTTCCGCAAAAATGTCCATAAAGCCATCTATTCCTTCATCCAAATCATTGACACATAACGTGAAAAGGTTCGGTCCCAACACCAATGACAGAACACAACATTAAGCGGAATGCAGGGTAGAGCCACCATGACTATTCCTGTTAGAGGACATCATGAATCAAACACATTCACTTAGCTATAGATTCTGAACCAAAATTAGGTTTAATACCAGCGCCAAATGTCGTGGAGTTCATTACACCAACAACACAATTTTTTCAGATTATGATAAAGTACATTAAAGCAAACAAAATACCAGAAATACATTAGGGTCATGTAAATAATGTTTCTTTTTTAAAAACACAATGAAACGTGCTTCTATTTTCAATATTTCCTGGGTAAGTTGATGTAAAATAATTCAATAGGAAATCACGACCGCACTGAATTAAAGCGCACAATTTAAGGGCTACAGTGTGTCTCACATCTCCGCATTTCAGCGACCTTACCTGGAAGAGAAACGACGGCCAGTACAGGATAGTAAATGCGGACAAGATAATAAATTGCTGACTATCCCATTTACTGTCAGAAGCGGCGATCAGTTGTACGGAAAGTGCCAACTGTCTAGATGTACTCATTCAACAAGCCCTTAAACACCAGGAGGAATGTACCTGAAGCCAATTAATGACCCCCTCCTTTTTAGTTGCATTAGCTACAGGACAGTGAACAAACAGTCCATGTTTGCTTCGGTCTATTTTTACTCACTGTGACATTGCGTCACACACTTAGCTCTTCGTGGGGCATCACATACAATTCATTCAATGTTTATTAAATGTATTTTAGAGGGTCAGAGAAATTGTGCAGTACAGCACAGAAAGCAGGACCCATCCAGTTCGTGTCTACTTCTGCCTGGACTTCCATACCCCTCCAGTCATGTACTTACCCAAATTTGTCTTAAATGTTACATCAAAAGTACGTCTACCCCTTTCGCTGGCAGCCAGTTGCACCCCCATCCCAGCCTCTGAATAAAGCTCCTCATCAGGTTTTCCTTAAATATTTCACTTTTCAACCTTAATATATGACAGATAGTTCTACTCTCACCCAAAGAATGACCAATGCCTGTTTCCATTTGCTCCTCATAATTTAGTACGCCTCTACGAAATCTCCACAAATTCTGCAGCGCTCGATGTAAGAAAAAGGAATGTCTTAACCTCTTCAAACATTCCCTGTGAATCAGATCTTCAAGTCTTGACCATGTCGTTGTAAATTTCATGTGTACTCCGTCAATCTCAGCGATGCTTTTGTGTAGATAGTTGATCGGAGCTCCACTCAATACTCCAAGTTGAGCCTCACCAAAGTTTAATGCAAATTCGGACCAACTTCTGAACTGAAGAGTTTGATTTATCAATGCCAATGATCCCAAAATCCGCTTTACGACACGATCTCCCTCAGACACCACTATCAATGAATAATGGATCTGTACTCACAGACACCTTTGTTCACTGCGCTACTCAGAGCCGTACTATTCCATGTGTCCGTCCCACGCTGGTCAGTCCTCCCAGTGTGCAACATCCCACACGTCCGCATTAACAACAGAGCCGGCGGTGATCACTGCGACACTTCATTCCATTCAGGCCTCCTTTCAGAGTGGCAACCATATAACTTCACTCTCTGGCTTCTACCGTAGTCATGTTGATTGTGGTCTGCTACTTTCCACTGAATGAAAGGTACTGAAACTTCTGGGCAAACCTCCAACGTGGGATTTGTCAAAAGCCCTGTTAATGTACAAGTCGACGAGATCCACTGACAGGTCTTCATCGGGTTTCTTGGAAACTCCTGGAACAATTCTGTAAGATTGCGTATGGAACGCGCTGCATCGTTTCACTGCTAATGTTTCTCTGTAGCTGCGTGGCTTGGGTTATAGCTAGAGATAAGGGGGGCTTTGGAATGTGTGCTATCCAATGAGAGGCATGTTGTTTCTTTCTTGTGGGGCTGAGAGAAGGATTCACGTTTTTGGCGAGGGATGAAGACGCGAATGGAGAGAGTTGGTAGACCTCCGTACGGAGTGGACTTACAGCAAGGGTCCGCGGGTCGGCAGGGAACGAATGGATGGAAACATGAGCTCCAACTTTGCACATTAGACTGTTTCTTGAGAATGGGTCCTTTTCCTTTTTAGTTTCTTTACGAACCATGCAGTGAAATTAAGAATTATAAAGCTCAATCGTTTGATTGCATATTGTGTACTGTTTGCTATTTCCTGCTACTGATTTGTAACAGGGTGAAACATCACGCAGCATCCGACCAAACATTGTTTCTTAAGTCAGGCGGGAGCTAGGGCTGTCCTCCCCGAGATGAAGCCGCTAGCTGAACCTAGGATCCCAGATCTAGGGTTGGGAACAGTGGGATTTGAGCCACCTGGAAAATGGGCTGCAAAATGGCCGATGAAGTTTAATGCAGACAAGTGTGAGATGTTGAACTTCGGGAGGACCAACCAGGGTAGGTCTTAGACAGTGAGCTTTAGCGCACTGAGAAGTGTGGTATAACGAGGGGATCTAGAAATACAGTTCCAGAATCCATCGAAAGTGTCGGCACAGGTAGATAGGGCCGTAAAGAAGGCCTTTGGTACATTGGCCATAGATCGATGTGCATAAGGCGCTGATGAGAACAAAGTGTATTGTGTGCAGTTGTGTGCAGATGGAGAAAACTAAATTACAATGTGTCGGTTTTTAAGTGGAATAAAGGAAATTATGATGGCATGAGAGAGGAACTTCCCAAAGTTGACTGAACAGGGAAACTAGCAGGAAGAACAGCAGAGCAGCAATGGCTGGAGTTTCCACGAAAAATGAGGGAGGCGCAAGACAGGTATATGCCAAATAAGTAGAAGCTTTCAAAGGGATGAAGGATACTACTGCGTCTGACAAGTGAAACCAGAACCAAAGTGAAAGCAAAAGAGAGGACACACAAGGAAGCCAAAGCTAGTGGGAAAATAGAGGAATGGGAAGCTTTTATAAACTTGCAGGAAGAAATTGAGAAGGTAATCAGGAAGGGAGATGAATTGTGAAAGGCAGCGGGAGACAAATATCAAATACGATACTATAAGTTTTTTAAAGTATATAAAGTGTAAACGAGAGTTAAGGGTCGATATAGGAACAATACTAAATGATGCTGGGGATACTGTAATGAGATATACAGAGAAAGCAGAGGAACTGAATGCGTATTTTGGATCAGTTTTCACAGTGGAAGCTCCTGGTCCTGATGGAATGCACCCTCGGGTTCTGGATGAAGTAAATGGAAAAATTGCCGAGGCATTAACAAAGATCTTTCAGGATTTGATACATTGTGGCATGAATGGAGGTCTGGAAAATTGCAAATGTTACCTCGCTTTTTAAGAAGGGTGGAAGGCAGCAGGAAGGAAACTATAGACCAGTTAGGCTGACATCAATGCTTGTTGGAATCCATTGTTAGGTATGAGGTTACGGAGTACATGGAGATACCCGGCAAGGTAGGCCAAAACACGCATGTTTTCCGGAAACGAAAGTCCTGCCTGACAAACCTGCAATTCTTTGAGTAAATTACAAGCAGGGTGGACGAAGGAGATAACAGCCCTTGGAATTACAGGAAAGTTACTAGCGTGGGCGGAACATTGGCTGATCGGCAGAAAACAAAGTGCGGAAATAAAGGGATCCTACTCTGGCTGGCTGGTTGCCAGTGGAGATCCACGGGGGTCGGTGTTGGGACCGCTGCTTTTTACAAAGTATGTCAATGATTTGGACTATGGAATTAATGAATTTGAGGGTAAATTAGACAATACAAAGATCGGTGGAGGAGCGGGGAGTGTTGCATAAACACAGATTCTACACAGAGACTTAGATGGGTTAAGGGAATGGGAAAGGAAGTGGCAAATGAAATGCAATGTTCGAAAAGTGCATGGTCAGGCACTTCGGTGGAAGAAATAATTGGGAACACTATTATTTAAATGGTTAGACAATTCGAAATATAGAGACGCAATGCGATTTGGGAGCCTTTGTGCAGGATACCCTAAAGGGTAACCTCCAGGCTGAGTCGGTTGTGAAGAAGGCGAATGCAATGTTGGCATTCATTTCTACAAGTATAGAATATAAGACCAGGGATGCGATGTATAAAGCACTCGTTAAACCATATTAGGAGTATTTTGTGCAGTTTTGGGCTCCTTAGCTTGTAAAGGATATACTGACATCGGAAAGAATTCAAAGCAGATTCACGAGAATTAGGGTTAGCGTTAGAGTTAGGGTTATGGTTAGGGTTAGATGCCTGATCTCCATCTCACTCTGGTGTTCCACTCCCCCTTTCTTTCTCCCTAGGCCTCCCGTCCCATGATCCTCTCCCTCTCCAGGTGAGTATCACTTCTGCCAATCAACATTCCAGCGCTTAGCTTCATCCCTCCCCCTCCTGTCTTCTCCTATCATTCCGGATCATCCCCCTCCCCTCCCACTTTCAAGTCTCTTACTATATCTTCTTTCAGTAAACACTCTTAATATACATTCTGTATTCCCTAAGCTATTTTTAGAACAAAAGTCTACTGCAGTCAGTTTACGTTCATGTTGTGAGAGAGACAATGTACTGATAAATGATGACAGTTTTATTGAGCGGTACTTTCAGCGTCATAGAGTCAGTTGACAAACAGCCCATTGGGCCCGGCACCATCCTGCGTGCTACACCTTACCCACCACATAGAGCCAATCGAACAGCACCTGATCTGTAACTTCCTGTGGCTTGGCAAAGCAACTTCTGAAAAGTTAAGTGAGAATAAACTGAACAATCATTCTAATTAATTTAAATAAATACTTAACTAAATTGATAATTGGTCGGAATAAACCCCATCGGGGCAGTGCTTTTCAGTTCTAGAAGCATTTATAGGAATACATTTCGCTCAGCAATTCTGAATTACTACCTTCACCGTGTATCTCTGCACTCTTATGTTTGCCGATTCTGTAACATATTCTCATTTTTGAATTTTAAAATTGTTTTAATAATTATTGATGAACAAAAAGCTGCATTAAGTCAATATGTCATTATATACAATGAAGAATTAAATTAGCAAGTAACTGATTAACAAAGCTAAGCAATGTGTCAATAATAATATGAGAAAATAAAGTTTTAAGTATATTTTTTGGAAGAAAAAGAAGGAAAATAAGACCCCTGCTACCTAAAAAACAACCCTACTAACTGAAAACAAACAGACAAACAAAAAGCATTGGGAGCACAACCCTGGAGCTATACATCATACAAGCTTCCATCGAAAAAGTTATCAATCCGTCAACTCAAACCCACTTAAGAAAAACATTGGAAGAAAACCATATTAATTGACCCAAACCAAATGATCGCAACGGGCTAATGAAACCCACATATTCTTACATGTGCACTAGAGCATGAGTTTATCCAGGTTTTGTACCGCTTATAATAATATCATAATCATTTCGATTTTCTTATGACAGCTTCAGTCTGGTCTGCAATATGCCATGTATTCATCATTGATAAAATTGTGACTGCCTTGTCCCTAGCAGCACTGAGAGAGTTTGTAAGTAGGAAAGCGAGTGTAGCTCAAGTTTCTCATTTGGAATAATCATTGCAGCATCGGGGTGATTGATAAAATCTGGAGAAATTGGCGACACTGCTTATGTCACAGCACAGCCGGGCGGTGTTCCGCTCGTCAGGAACATGGTGGGCGGAAGAGTTTGCTCCTGTGTTGCAAGACACCGTGCTCTAGATTACACTCATCAGCGCAGAAGTAAGAGATGAATGTAAGTGAATGGACAGAGGATGATGAATAGATTGACATTACAATATGAACACATCAGATGGACACGTTGGGATCAAGGGACAGTAGAGAACAGGAACAAGCCCTTTGACTCACTACTCCTGCGCTGAACAAGATGGGGAATGAGACTCAACTCTGATGAATGTACGTGACCCATCTCCCTTCATTCACTGCATACGCATGGGATTTGACTGAATATTTACCGTTATGGGAATCTCGAGGTTACATCTCAATAGACAACAAACCTTTACCATCAGCTCCCTTGTTGAAGTAAATATTTGAGAAGGCAAAAGGAAACACTGATGGATGAAACAGGTGAGACTCAGTTACAGACTTCCCCGGAAGGGAGCAGGAAGGCTGGTGAGTTCGCCAAGCGAGAATCATGTTGGTTGATGAACTGGAATCCACATGTAGAAGTAGGGATGGCGGAGAAAACATCAAACTGTATATATACAGAGAGTTAGTCATGACACAGCAACAGGATCAGCAGTTTGCAAAGGTACAAAGAGGAGAGATTTCTGAAGAGTATATAGAGTATCGAGGGATACAGGCACGGAAAGGGATTGTGCTTAATAATGGTAGATTTGTGGTGCCAGATGATGCATTGTCACCATGACATTTGTGGGCATCAAGGAGCAGAGAGAGCTATGGGACCGCTGAAGAATCTGTGTTGATAGCCGAATTTGCGAGGGTATGTCCACCATTATTGTAAGAATTGTTTGTTTTGTGCCCAGTCATCACCCAGGTGAATTGGCTTTTGAAACATTTTAAGATATGCTCCGTAGAAGGAGCATGCGTTAATTTACTGGATTATTTTGTTGGATTTTCATCCTCATCCCATGGAGGAGTGAAATATATCCTCGCAGTAGTGGATGTTTTCACCAAGTAGATCGAGACTTCCCCAACTAGATAATGGAAACCGCTGTCGTTACAGACTCGATTTTGTTTTTGAGAGAGTTTTTACCAGTTGGTGATTGACAAGCACTCTAGAATCAGTCATGGTCGCCGCTTCACCGCACATGTGATACAAAATGTACTGAAACTGTTTGGGGTAAAACACAGGCTGGCATCCATTGTCGGCCACAATACAGTGCAACTGTTGAATGGGTGAACACAACCTTAATGATAATGTCAGTTAAAATGAAAGGGTTAGAATCCTTGTTTGGGCTAGATTCATTATCAACCGAGTCTGGTGGCATTGGGAAGGACAAATGCAAGCAGCAATTAATTGACTCTATTCAGCAGGCCCATTATGTTGCCACCCATTATAGGAGACGGGAGAAACAGCGGAGCAAAGCTTATTTCGAGGTGCGAACAAAACCGCGGGAGTTGGAAATAAGGCAGAAAGTAATCATGTCTCTAAATCATCCGAGACACTACAGCTTCGCGAATTGTAGGGATATATGATATCGCTGACAGAGCCAGTAGATCAGTACATTGAATTCAGACTGCTACAAATAAGTTGGGTTAGTATCATATTAACCAACTCAAACCCCTTGGAGATAGTCAATGTCTTCTCGTAGATGTGTTCTGAAAACCTATTGCCAATGGGATACTCTGGACCGAGATGAGTAATCGTCTTAGATTTATGTTTCAGGCAATTGGCGGTGATGGGGATGAAGGAGCAGTTGTTCTCTCAGTGAGTTGGGCAACCACTACCAGTTTGTACCCGGAGGTTGAGGATAGGTCACATCTTTGCACTCGCCCGAGTGAAGGCGGAGACAATGGAAGAGAGAAACAGATGGGAGAAGGTCTTCGTTGCGTGGTCTTCTGGAAATAAAGTGGGGGATAATTGGTCAGATATGAATAGACTTTAACAAAGTGTTAAGGTTATACATGGTAGGACCATTCATAACATCCGAAGGTTTGTTATCCAGGTAAATTGGCTGGTGGATTCTGTACTGACGCCCACAGAAGGCGAAAGATAGTTGTGGCTGGAGCGTTTTATCCCTGGAAGTTGGGGACAGGTGTCCTGCAGAGATCTGTTCTGAGACGCTTGGCTTTTCGTGGGTTTTTGAATTATGTGGATGAGGAGGTGGAAGTGTGGTTTATTGTACTTGTAATGATGTGCAGGTTGGTGGAATTATGGAACGCATAGTAGGTTGTCAGAGGTTATAACAGGACAGTGTCAGGACGCCGAGCAGCGTTGAAAAGTTACATATGGAGTTCAACCAGGAAAGGTACGAAGTGATTCATATTGGAATGATGAATTTGAAGACAGAAGTCTTACTTTCTAGAGTCAAACGAGGGCAGCACATTAGTACGAGTTCCACAATGGAAACAGAGTGATGAGACTTTCATACAATGACGCTCGAAAGGCAATAGACTTGACAGTAAATCAGGAGGAAAAAGCAAAATACAACTTCGTGGCAAATAATGGAACCTGCGGATAGGTCACAGATTTCACTTGCAACTTTTGTCCAAATAGAGAATTGATGGAGAAACAGTGGTAGAATTGAGGCAGGTTTGAGAATAACTTATAAAGTTAAATAGACTGCATCGCAGGTCACGAGTGTGGTGTGGTCAGGTCATTCACTGGCAGAGGTCAGTTCCTGCCAAGCAGCCCATGTGTGCGCTGAAAAACACTGTTCTTCAAACTGTCCACAGCCCTCGCTAATCTCCTGAAGACACTCCCTTTTTGATCACAGGTCTCTGGAATATCTCTTTGGATCTTTTAACTTGTTTACAGGAATATGTGCAGTGTATCTTATTGTAAAATATGTCAGCTGTCACTGTGATTTCCACCACTCAAACCGCCTGGAATGACTGAAACGAAAGAAAGAAAAGAATGAATGAACGTTCTCCTTTAATAAAGAAGTGTGCTCCATTTCACCTGCCAGGCCAAACACTTCCCCCTGTTTTAGAAGCAACTGTAATCGGTTCAATGTTACAAAAATAAATCGACTTCATTATGTACCCGTATGTCAGAAACAACACTGATGCAACTAAGTCCTCTTTAAATAGCTGAGGTTACGTGCCATGGAAACTGAACTGGCAAATTTACCTTACATTTTCTTTTAAAGAAAATAGATTGTAATGTCCCTTGAGGAGTCAAATTCATGGCACGGTGACAGAGTAAGTAAAAATAGTTTAACGTAAGTGTTTGTGCAGTTGGTTGTCACTAATGTCCCTGACGTGATCGCCACGCTAATTGCCTCAGTGGAATTGTTCTCACCTCAATAAAAGTCTGCTAAACCGATCCCCAGTCCATCTGAGCAGCTGAAACGCTCCGTACAACTGAACGCTGCTTCTGACGGAATATGGGATATGCGACGATTTACTACATCGCGGCCATTTTCTATCCCACAATTGTAGCGGTTGGTGTCCCCGGTAAGATGCCGGAGCTGGTTACTTTATGTATGGTGCCGTCGTTACTCTGCTGCGGTATCCACACTGTTACCGTCCGCTGAAACGTGTTTCCTGAATGGAGTATTCAGTCATCTAATGTTTTTATTTCCATTTTCCGTAGTTCGTCACAGTGTTTTCTTTTCTTTTGTCAATTAAATTGTCATTGTTTTATAATTTTACCTCGCTCGGCTTTCTGAAGTGATGCTGGTCTCTGCTTGTCTCGGTCGGAGTATCTATCAGTGCAGTCACTTCGAGACCTTATAACAACGTGCAGCTTATTTACATGAGGGTTCAGTTTATTTTAGACACGTAGTCAGTAAATGAAAATTCGTGCTTTGTATCTCATTGATGTCACTTTGTTACCGCTACAACAAAATCCCCTCAGCTCTCTCACCTCGAGGAATAGAAACGGTGTTGTTTACAGGAGCAATTGACTGCCCACCGGTACGTGAGCCTTGGAACTCGGATACCTCGCTGTAATCAGTCAGAAGGTCGGCTATGCCAATCTGTCACTGTCCTGCAGCCGGACTGCAGACACAGCCCGTACACACTGGACTCCCGCTTGGCAATAAACCATAATCTGCACAGCATCAGAGGAATGGGATGGGGGCGGGGGAATTTAATCAGTTGAAGCTAAGCCATACCCTGCATCGCATCTCCGTAATAGGATATTCAGAGAGTTGCCGCTGACGATATTTCTTTTTTTTTTTGTTTTTTCCATATTCTTGTAGTTAATTTAACGGCGATTGTGATCCTTTCTCGGGGAAAATGCGGACTCTCCAAATGCATTACCCGTTATCTGGTTGGAATGGCAACAGCGGATCTGATGGTGGTTATCGTTGTTGCTTTAGTGGATCAGACCAACAATATCTACATTTATTCCAGATCCCTGCTCATCACTCCTGTATGCGCTCTGACAATTGTATTTCGGGTCGTGACGATGGACTGTTCTGTTTGGTTCACGGTCAGTTTTACTTTCGATCGCTTCATCGCAATATGTTGCCGAAAGCTGCGGGAGCGATACTGCACCGAGAGAACAGCAGCGGTGGTTATCGTGACTGTGGTTCTAGTGAGCTGCGGGAGAGGTGCCCCGGTTTACTTTGCCGTTGAACCTTACGTCATCATTGACAACACGCCGTGGCGTTGCGCTCTGACACGTGAATACGCTACTTCACCCGTGTGGAGAGTATTCGCATTGCAGGCCAGCATTTTAACACCATTGCTACCAATCGGCTTAATTCTGGTCTTTAACGGGTTAACCGTAAGGCATATCGTTGTGGCAAATAGAGTCCGCAGAAGGCTTCGGCACAGCAGCGACAATCAGAAAGATGCCGAGGTGGAAAAACGCAGAAAGTCCATAATTTTGCTGTTTTCTATATCGGCTAATTTCATATTATTTTGGATGCCCTATGTAGCCCATTCCTTCAAATGGCAAAAACAAAACTATTTTTACGAGGACAGATATTTGAGTTCCCCGGTATACATCCTACAACAATTTGGTTACATGCTGCAACTTCTCAGCGTGTGCACCAATACTTGTATCTACACACTGACACAGAGGAAATTCAGAGAAGAGCTGAGGAATGGAATGAACTATGTGTTTACATTAAGTGGCCATCTGTGTAGATAACGGCCGCGACTAACGTTAAGTAAGCGGATTTTTGAAATAAAGCCGTTTTAAAATGAACAGTTTTGGCAAATATGTCATTATTTCAAACAGTCATATGCCTCATCCGGAAATTGCAGAATTAGCGGAAGATCGCTTGCTTCATACAGTTCAGGTAGGTAGCAATACAAACGGTCAATGCTGCTGGCGTGATTGTAACATTGATTAAAGTACGTTCCGAACTATCACAGACACTCGACTGGCATAAGGGCAGGGATGGCTTCAGGACTTTCCGGGTGTTTGATGTTGAAAAATGGACAGGGTCGGGTAACAGAGAGTAAAGGGAGTGCGATGGGAAACCAGGGATAGTATCACAGTTGCAGAAATGGAGGACAACGTGAAGCGTTCGTTTGTTAGTAGACTGCGAGACGAACACTGAAACATAAAGGGCGCGATCTCTCCATCTGGAATTTTCAGTTCAGCCGCCCACCAGATTAACAAAAACACTGCAACGGGAACGGTGAGGAACCGACCGGGAAGCAGAACCTGGACGTGTGCCATGATATTAGCACGGGGAACTGCAACTTCCACAATATTCTTTGACAAATCTCTCCGCTGGTCAGCATATCCGGAACGACAGGGAGAACTCCCCTCCATGTACCTTGCACAGGGATAGGGCCAGGAGGCAAGGGATCTCTTTTATTGGGGGTCACTGATTTATGGTGCTACCTGGCAGGAACTTGGGAAGGTAAATTGGGAAATATTGTACTCAGGGAAATGCGCAACAGGTAAGTGGGGATTGCTCAGGGAGCCCTGACATGGGGTTCAGTAAGGTTTGTCTCATTGACGCCGAGACAGGATGATAACGTAAGTAACCCTGGGTGACAAGAAAGTTGGAACAACTCATCAAGAGGAAGACAGAACGATACTTAGAGATTAGGAAGAAAGGATCATGTAGGGTTATGGCGAGTCACAATGTAGACAGGAAATAATTTCACAGTGGACTTAGAAGTGTAGAAGTAGACGAGAAGGCCTTGGCGTGTTGCACTTTGAAGAACAGGAGGAGACTGCAGAGTGTGTGGACAGATCGGAGGAGAAAGAGTTAGTGTGTCTGGAGTCCAAGGAGGCGGTGAAGCTCCTTAATACATTAATGAATGCAAACACAGCATAAAAAGGCTGATATGCCAAACATCCCGACGCTCCGAAAGAGGACGAGAATGGAAACTTAGAAAATATTATGACAGATGATTCCCCGGTGCCAGAAGGGATATAGTCCAGATAATTTGAGAAAGCGAGCGAAGATATGACTGCACTTTTGGACAAGATATGTATGTCGTCGCTCGCCACGGAAGTAGAACTAGATGATTGCAGGGTGGAACATGTTATTCATTTGTTGACGAAAGATAATAGGCGTACTTCTTGGAATTATAGACCAGCGAGTCTTAAATCAGTAGTGTGTAAATTACTGGAAAGCATTATTGAATAAGGAATTTATGAGTAGTTGGAGAAGCGTACTCCGGCTGAAAAACTGAAAATAAAACAGACAGATGAATCAGAACAGACGACGTGGGTGCATTAATATTGGTCAGGAGTTTGATCAGTTCCCCATAGTAGACTCATTCTGAAAGTCAGGAGGCAAGGGGTCCAGGGAAACCTGGCTGTGTTGATTCAGAATTGGCCACTAACAGAAGGCAGATGATGTCGTAGACAGAGTGAATTCTGGATCGAAGTCAGCGGGCAGCCGTGTCCCGCCAGTAGAGTGGAAACGTCGGTGAACTTTATAACTCTATTTGGGCTCTGCAGTTACAGGTTCCAAGAAATAGGGCTGAGGGAAATAACCGATTTAATCTGATTAAACCCAGCAGCACCTGGATAATTTATGGACTTAGGGTTACCGATGTAAGCAAATCGCTGAGCTGTTGACTGCACCGCCACGTTACCTAAATTGACCTTCCATTTACATATTACAGGGCAGATCCTACAATGATTTCAAAACATTTTTTCCAATGGAGCCCTACAAATTAAAGCAGCATTTTAAAAGTGTTTAGCAGCAGCTTCTGGTGCCCATTCAAAGAACCCGCCTTCCAAAGTGTCAATTCGAAATTCCCTATTCAAGTACACACCAATTTATCATACTGTCAATTTACATCTGAACGTGGTTTTATCGTATCGGGTGTAGATACGCTCATATTTCGATCCATTTAACTCTGAATCCACATGGCCGGTGAGAAATCCGTGTCTCCCTCTGAAATCAATAATAAATGAAACATACAAAACTACACAAAGTATAAACGCAGCGATAGCAAGGTAAATATCCGGGCTAACGCTTGTCTTCCTTTAAACCCATCGCAGGCAATTGGAGAATACAGAATAAATAATTTCCAAAGCTTCCATCTTCTCATGCTCTAACCATCCATTAACTCAGTCTCCATGCTTCAGTGTTGCAAGGACAGAGGGATCGAACAGTATCAACGACTTTCTAGATTGGTCGGTGCTGTGAGACACTGAAGTTCTAAACCAGACATACAGTCAGACATCCACAGGAAGCAACTGCACAGTAGCAGGATTTTCAATCCCTCAGGTCCGTGAGGAATTATTTAAACTGCCTACTCCCATCGACCTGCGCCCGGACGGTGGCCATCCATATCCTTCTCATCCATGTACTTACCCAATCATCTCTTAGACGTTGACATCGGAATCTCAATTACCATTTGCGTTGGCAGCACTGTCTACAATCTGACCACCCTCTGGGAGAAGAGCTTCCCCTCATGTTTCCCTTAAACATTTCACATTTCACCATTCACCCATGATCGTCAACTGTATTCTTGCCCGGCATCAGTGGAAAAAACTTGCTGGCATTTACACTCTCTATACGCCTCATAATGTTGTATACCTCTATCAGATCTCCCCCCAGTCTTCTAACTACTCGGGGATAAAGTGCTAACATCTGTAATCTTTCCTCTAATTAAAAACGTTCAGTCCCAGCAATAACCCAGTAATTGTTTTCTGCAGTCTTACAATCTTATTTTCACCTGTTCTGCACACAATATTTCAAATTCGGTCCCAATAAATCTCTAAACCACAGCAACGTAATGTCCCAACTCCTGTACTCATAACTTTGGTCTATGAAGCCCGAAGTGCGAAAAGAAGTTTTTATGACCCTGTGTAACTGTGCCGCAACTTTAATTGAATTATGGACCTGCATTCACAGATTCGTTTGTTCTGTCGTACTCCTCAGTGCCCTATTTCTCATTGTGTCAGACCAAACCTGGCTGGTCCCCGCATTGTGCAACATCCAACGCTTGTCTGTGTTAAATGCGATCTGACAGTTTTCAAAACACTTTTCCAGCTGGTCCAGATTCCGTTTCATGCTCCGGTACTCTTCCTCGCAGTCAACTAGGCCCATAATGTTGCTGTCATCGACAAATTTTCTGATCCAGTTACCGACATTATTAATCGTTAATGATGGACACAGTAACAACCCGTGCGGCAATCCTCTCGTCAGAGGTCCCCAGTCAGAGAGATATCAATTACCACAATCTAGCTTCCCCGATATAGATAATGGCTAATCCAGTTTACTACCTCATCATGAAAGCCAAGCCACTGGACCTTCTCAAGCACCCTCCTATTCGGAGCCTTGCAAATTCATTAGTGAGGTCCCCATAGACGGCATCCACTGCTTTGCCTGCAACAGTATTCCTGGTACCGACATCGGGCAGCTCTATGAGATTGGGTAGACATGACCTAAAAAGGAGTGGCCCATACTGACTATCGCTCATGTTCTTGTTTGTCCAGATACCTACCTTCATGCCCCATAACCAGCGCAGTCTGAACACCGAGGGCAATTCCTCATTATGTGACTCTTGACGAGGTCCTTCCAATCAAACCTCTCGATATCAGCCAGCTGCCGGCACTGATAATCACCGCCTATTGTTAAATGCTCCTGCGATATTATCAGCCGTATTGAGAGCAGTCTGGAAAAGCAAGGGCTTTGAAGCTTTAAGTAATTAATGGACTGTACTTAAATAGCATGACACGGTACACTAGATGGAGCATAGAGCAGTGTGAGTTTCATTCGCTGTCTGTCAGTCTCTGCTACAGTGTGAGAGTGTGGGTTTCATTCTGTATGTGTCAGTCTCTGCTAGAGTGTGAGTGCGGGTTTCATTCTGTATCTATCAGTCTCTGTTACAGTGTGAGAGTGTGGGTTTCATTCTGTATCTATCAGTCTCTGTTACAGTGTGAGAGTGTGGGTTTCATTCTGTATCTGTCAGTCTCTGTTACAGTGTGAGAGTGTGGGTTTCATTCTGTATCTATCAGTCTGTGTTACAGTGTTAGAGTGTGGGTTTCATTCTGTGTCTCTCAGTCTCTGTTACAGTGTGAGAGTGTGTGTTTCATTCTGTATCTGTCAGTCTCTGTTACAGTGTGAGAGTGTGGGTTTCATTCTGTATCTGTCAGTCTCTGCAATAGTGTGCTAGTGTGGGTTTCATTCTGTATCCGTCAGTCTCTGCTACAGTGTGGCAGTGTGGATTTCATTTTTTATCCGTCAGTCTCTGTCACAGTCTGAGAGTGTGGGTTTCATTCTGTATCTGTCAGTCTCTGTTACAGTGTGAGAGTGAGGGTTTCATTCTGTATCTGTCAGTCTCTGTTACAGTGTGAGAGTGTGGGATTCATTCCATATCTGTCAGTCTCTGTTACAGTGTGAGAGTGTGGGTTTCATTCTCTATCTGCCAGTCTCTGTGACAATGTGAGAGTGTGGGTTTCATTCTGTATCTGTCCGTCTCTGTTACTATGTGAGAGTGTGGGTTTCATTCTGTATCTGTCTGTCTCTGTTACAGTGTGAGAGTGTGGGTTTCATTCTGTATCTGTCAGTTTCTGCTACAGTGTCAGAGTGTGGGTTTCATTCTGTATCTGTCAGTCTCTGTTACAGAGTGAGAGTGTGGGTTTCATTTTGTATCTGTCAGTCTCTGTTACAGTGTGAGAGTATGGGTTTCATTCTGTATCTGTCAGTCTCTGTTACAATGTGAGAGTGTGGGTTTAATTCTGTATCTGTCAGTCTCTGCTACAGTGTGACAGTGTGGGTTTCATTCTGTATCTGTCTGTCTCTGTTACTATGTGAGAGTGTGGGTTTCGTTCTGTATCTGTCAGTCTCTGCTACAGTGTCAGAGTGTGGGTTTCATTCTGTATCTGTCAGTCTCTGCTACAGTGTGAGAGTGTGGGTTTCATTCTGTATCTGTCAGTCTCTGTCAGTGTGAGAGTGTGGGTTTCATTCTGTATCTGTCAGTCTCTGTTACAGTGTGAGAGTGTGGGTATCATTCTGTATCTGTCAGTCTCTGCTACAGTGTGAGAGTGTGGGTTTCATTCTGTATCTGCCAGTCTCTGTTACAATGTGAGAGTGTGGGTTTCATTCTGTATCTGTCGGTCTCTGTCACAGTGTGAGAGTGTGGGTTTCATTCTGTATCTGCCAGTCTCTGTTACAATGTGAGAGTGTGGGTTTCATTCTGTATCTGTCAGTCTCTGTTACAGTGTGAGAGTGTGGGGTCATTCTGTATCTGTCAGTCTCTGTTACAGTGTGAGAGTGTGGGTTTCATTCTGTATCTATCAGTCACTGTTACAATGTGAGAGTGTGGGTTTAATTCTGTATCTGTCCGTCTCTGTTACATTGTGAGAGTGTGGGATTCATTCTGTATCTGTCAGTCTCTGTGACAATGTGAGAGTGTGGGTTTCATTCTGTATCTGTCCGTCTCTGTTACTATGTGAGAGTGTGGGTTTCATTCTGTATCTGTCTGTCTCTGTTACAGTGTGAGAGTGTGGGTTTCATTCTGTATCTGTCAGTTTCTGCTACAGTGTCAGAGTGTGGGTTTCATTCTGTATCTGTCAGTCTCTGTTACAGAGTGAGAGTGTGGGTTTCATTCTGTATCTGTCAGTCTCTGTTACAGTGTGAGAGTATGGGTTTCATTCTGTATCTGTCAGTCTCTGTTACAATGTGAGAGTGTGGGTTTAATTCTGTATCTGTCAGTCTCTGCTACAGTGTGACAGTGTGGGTTTCATTCTGTATCTGTCTGTCTCTGTTACTATGTGAGAGTGTGGGTTTCGTTCTGTATCTGTCAGTCTCTGCTACAGTGTCAGAGTGTGGGTTTCATTCTGTATCTGTCAGTCTCTGCTACAGTGTGAGAGTGTGGGTTTCATTCTGTATCTGTCAGTCTCTGTCAGTGTGAGAGTGTGGGTTTCATTCTGTATCTGTCAGTCTCTGTTACAGTGTGAGAGTGTGGGTATCATTCTGTATCTGTCAGTCTCTGCTACAGTGTGAGAGTGTGGGTTTCATTCTGTATCTGCCAGTCTCTGTTACAATGTGAGAGTGTGGGTTTCATTCTGTATCTGTCGGTCTCTGTCACAGTGTGAGAGTGTGGGTTTCATTCTGTATCTGCCAGTCTCTGTTACAATGTGAGAGTGTGGGTTTCATTCTGTATCTGTCAGTCTCTGTTACAGTGTGAGAGTGTGGGTTTCATTCTGTATCTGTCAGTCTCTGTTACAGTGTGAGAGTGTGGGTTTCATTCTGTATCTGTCAGTCTCTATTACAGTGTGAGAGTGTGGGTTTCATTCTGTATCTGTCAGTCTCTGTCACAGTGTGAGAGTGTGGGTTTCATTTATTATCTGTCAGTCTCTGTTACAGTGTGAGAGTGTGGGGTCATTCTGTATCTGTCAGTCTCTGTTACAGTGTGAGAGTGTGGGTTTCATTCTGTATCTATCAGTCACTGTTACAATGTGAGAGTGTGGGTTTAATTCTGTATCTGTCCGTCTCTGTTACATTGTGAGAGTGTGGGATTCATTCTGTATCTGTCAGTCTCTGTTACAGTGTGAGAGTGTGGGTTTCATTCTGTATCTGTCAGTCTCTGCTACAGTGTGACAGTGTGGATTTCATTCTGTATCTGTCTGTCTCTGTTACTATGTGAGAGTGTGGGTTTCGTTCTGTATCTGTCAGTCTCTGCTACAGTGTCAGAGTGTGGGTTTCATTCTGTATCTGTCAGTCTCTGCTACAGTGTCAGAGTGTGGGTTTCATTCTGTATCTGTCAGTCTCTGTTACAGAGTGGGAGTGTGGGTTTCATTCTGTATCTGTCTGTCTCTGTTACAGTGTGAGAGTGTTTGTTTCATTCTGTATCTGTCAGTCTCTGCTACAGTGTCAGAGTGTGGGTTTCATTCTGTATCTGTCAGTCTCTGCTACAGTGTGAGAGTGTGGGTTTCATTCTGTATCTGTCAGTCTCTGCTACAGTGTGAGAGTGTGGGTTTCATTCTGTATCTGCCAGTCTCTGTTACAATGTGAGAGTGTGGGTTTCATTCTGTATCTGCCAGTCTCTGTTACAATGTGACAGTGTGGGTTTCATTCTGTATCTGTCAGTCTCTGTTACAGTGTGAGAGTGTGGGTTTCATTCTGTATCTGCCAGTCTCTGTTACAGTGTGAGAGTGTGGGTTTCATTCTGTATCTGTCAGTCTCTATTACAGTGTGAGAGTGTGGGTTTCATTCTGTCAGTCTCTGTCAGGTCATTCTGTATCTGTCAGTCTCTGTTACAGTATGAGAGTGTGGGTTTCATTCTGTATCTGTCAGTCTCTGTTACAGTGTGAGAGTGTGGGTTTCATTCTGTGTCTGGCAGCGTGGTTTCCGATCTGTATCTGTCTGTGCTTTTTACTATGTGAGAGTGTGGGCTTCTTTCTTTATTTCTCTGCTTCCGCTGCGACGTTAAGTGTGTCATCTCAGTCTCGTACCTGTGAAACTCTGATTCACTGAGGTTGGGGTTATTTTATTTTCTCCTTCTTCTCCGTTGTTCCTGCAACACAGTAAATGCTCTTAAAATATATTCTGCCTTCCCTGAGCTATTTTTAGAACAAGAGTCTCCTGCAGCTGGTTTATGTTAAAATTATGTCATTGACAGTGCGCTGATGAATGACGACTGTACATTCAGCGTCGTGGAGTTGTATGTTAAACTGATCATTCGATCCGACTTCAGCCTGCATCCTATTCGTTACTCAAGCACCCAGAGACAATTGAGTAGCCCGTGATCTGTAATCCTCTGTGGTTTAGCAAAACTACTTCTTAAAATTTAAATGAAAATAATCGGATTAAATAAATTCAATAGTTTATATAAATAAGTACGCAATTATATTAATAGTTTGTTCGAAATAAGACCAACCGAGCCAGAGCGTATCATGTTCCAGCATCATTTATATGAACACATTTCTTCTCAGCTATTCTAAGTCTCTCTCTTCACCGTGTATCTGCTGTATTATGTTTGCCAGTTCTGTCACATATTCCTCAATGTGAACTGGACCATGAATCTACTCGATTTAAGTCCCACTCATAAATCATTCAATATTCATTTCGGGTTTCTTATAGAAAAAAAGATCGGAATCCTAAAACACAATAGAGGCCATTCGGCCCACAAAGTTTTAGAAAGGGAAGCAATGGAGGCTTACCGAAATGACTCTTTCGCGACGGGCATTATCCGACCCTCGTCTTCCCCTGTAGGCGCAGGAATCTTCTTTGTGGGGAAGAAGGACAGCTCACTGCGCCCCTGCATTGTCTACCGTGGCCTGAACAACATCAGCATAAAGAATAAGTCTCCACTGCCCCTCATCAACTCTGCCTTCGAGCCCCTTCACGTAGCCACAACTTTCTCTAAGTTGGATCTGCGGAGTGTCTATCACCTGGTCAGGATAAGGGAGGGAGGTGAGTGGGAAAACAGCTTGTAACACCCTTCTTGGTCATTTCGAATACCTGGTCACGCCATTCGGCCTCATCAATGCCCCCGCTGTCTTCCAAGCCCCGATAAGCTATGTCCTTTCGATATTTATTAACCGTTTCGTTTTCTTTTATTTGGACGACATCTCAATCTTCTCCCGTAATCTCCAGGAACACACCCACCATGTCCGTCACGTTTTTCAGAGGCGTTTGGAAAACAAGCTATTCGTTATGGCAGGGAAGTGCAGGTTCCATGCCCGTTCCGTCAGTTTGCTGGAGTACATCATTGAGAGCGGGCAATTGAGGGCGGATCCCGAAAAGATCCGGGCGGTGGCCGAGTGGCCAAACCCCACGACGCTTAAGCAACTCCAGCGATTTCTGGGGCTCGCAAATTTCTACCGTCGCTTCATCAGGGATTACAGCCGGGCGGCAGCGCCCCTTACTCGATTCACCTCTCTTGCGACCCCTTTTCACTGGACCCCCGAAGCGGACTCGGCCTTCTCGGAGCTGAAGATGCGTTTCACTTCCGCTCCCATCCTGGCCCAACCTGACCCGTCTGGTCAATTCATTGTGGAAGTCGACGCCTCCGACTCTGGGGTGGGAGCGGTCCTCTTCCAACGCTCCAGCCCAGACCAAGAGCTCCATCCCTGCGCCTCCTTCTCTCGCCGCCTAAACCCCGCCGAACGGAACCACGACGTAGGGAACCGGGAGTTACCGTCCGCTAAACTCGCTTTGGAGGAGTGGAGACACTGGCTGGAGGGAACGGAACATCCATTCATCGTCTGTACGAACTACAAATACCTCGCATAACTCCAAACCGCTAAACACCTGAAATCCCGCCAAGCCGTTTGGGCATTACTTTTTGGCCGTTTCAGATTCACAATCGCCTATCGTCCTGGTTCCAAGAACGGGAAGCCCGATTCTCTCTCCCGTCAATATGTCTCCGATTAGTGCCTTCCGAACCCCGAGACCATTCTTCCACCATCCGGTGTGGCGGCTGGCCTCACCTGGGAGATGGAATCCATAGTCAGCGAGGCCCAGCGGACTCAACCTGACCCAAGGAATGCACCAGCCGGTCCTCGCTTCCTGCCAGACGCTGTTCGGTCTCAGGTTTTCTAGTAGGGACACACGTCTCGTTTCGCCTGCCATCCCGGAATCGATCGAACTCGATCCCTTCTGAAGAGACATTTCTGGTGGCCCTCCATGGATGCTGACACTCGCTCCTCGGGTCTCTGTCTGTTCTGTAAGTGGTCACGGAAAAGCCTCCCATCGACAACCTGCTGGGTTGCTTCGTCCCCTACCTGTCTCTTGTTTGCTACCCCCTTCACATGGTAACACTGATGTACTCACCGTGGTGGACCGCTGCTCCAAAGCAGCGCACTTCGCAGCCCTTCCGAAACGCCCTACAGCCCCGTGATACAGTCGACCTCCTTGTTCATCACGTCTTTCGCCTTCATGGGATTCACTCGGACATTATTTCTGACCGGGGTCTACAATTTGTCTCTCAAGTCTGGAGATCCTTTCGTCAGGACCTTGGAGCGTCAGTCAGTCTGTCTACCGGCTTCAGTCAGGACATTGGAGTCTCAATCAGTCTGTCTACCGGCTTCCATCAGGACCTTGGAGCCTCATTCAGTCTGTCTACAGGCTTCATTCAGGAACTTGGAGTCTCAGTCAGTCTGTCCACGGGCTTCCGTCAGGACCTTGTAGTCTTGTCAGTCTGTCCACGGGCTTCTGTCAGGACCTTGGAGCCTCAGTCAGTCTGTCTCCCGGCTTCCGTCAGGACCATGGAGTCTCAGTCAGTCTGTCTACCGGCTACCGTCAGGACCTTGGAGTCTCAGTCTATCTGTCCACGGGCTTCCGTCAGGACCTTGGAGTCTCAGTCAGTCTGTCTACCGGCTTCAATCAGGACCTTGGAGTCTCAGTCAGTCTGTCTACTGGCTTCCGTCAGGACCTTGGAGTCTCAGTCAGTCTGTCTACCGGCTACCGTCAGGACCTTGGAGTCTCAGTCTGTCTGTCCACGGGCTTCCGTCAGGACCTTGGAGTCTCAGTCAGTCTGTCTACCGGCTTCCATCAGGACCTTGGAGTCTCAGTCAGTCTGTCCACGGGCGTCCGTCAGGACCTTGGAGTCTCAGTCAGTCTGTCTACTGGCTTCCATCCGCAGACTAGCGGTGAAACCGAACGAGCAAACCAGGATTTGGAAGCAGCACTGCGCTGCATAACCGCCAACAACACATCATCCTGGAGCATCCATCTCCCTTGGGTAGAGTCCGCCCACAACTCCCTGGCCAGCACCGACACGGAACGCCGCCCTTCGAATGCTCCCTCAGTTACCAACCCGCTCTGTTTCACGTACATGAAGACCAAACTGCTGTGCCTTGAGTCAGGCCCGTCTCCGCGGGGCCGCAAGATCTGGAAGGATGCACGCGCGGCCTTGCGCTGCTGAGCCGACCGCAACCGGAGGATTGACGATCGCCATCGAGTTCCTGCACCCAATTAGCGGCCTGGGCAGAAGGTTTGCCTCTCGTCAAAATACATCACCCTTAAGAATGAACCCAAGATCTTCGCCCCTCGCTATGTGGCACCATTAGAGATTGAGGGTATAATCAACTCCTCGGCGGTCAGACTCAAACTGCAAAAATCTATGCACATTCACCATACATTCCACGATTCCCAATTGAAACCGGTATCTGTCAGCCCTTTGTGCCCTCCTGCCGAACCCCCTCCACGCGCCCAGATTATTGACGACTACACAGCATATAACGTCCGGCGAATACTGGATGTGCGCCACCGTGGCAGTGTGAGAGTGTGGGGTTCATTATGTATCTGGCAGTCTGTGTTACAGTGTGAGAGTGTGGGTTTCATTCTGTGTCTGTTATTCTCTGTTACAGTGTGAGAGTGTGGGTTTCATTCTGTATCTGTCAGTCTCTGTTACAGTGTGAGATTGTGGGTTTCATTCTGTATCTGTCACTCTCTGTTACAGTGTGAGAGTGTGGGTTTCATTCTATATCTGTCAGTCTCTGTTACAGTGTGAGAGTGTGGGTTTCATTCTGTAACTATCAGTCTCTATTACAGTGTGAGAGTGTGGGTTTCATTCTGTATCTGTCACTCTCTGTTACAGTGTGAGAGTGTGGGTTTCATTCTATATCTGTCAGTCTCTGTTACAGTGTGAGAGTGTGGGTTTCATTCTGTATCTGTCACTCTCTGTTACAGTGTGAGAGTGTGGGTTTCATTCTGTAACTCTCAGTTTCTGTTACAATGTGAGAGTGTGGATTGCATTCTGTATGGCACTCTCCACTATCGTGTAAGTTTGGGGTTCATTCTGTATCTGTCTGCTCCAGCGTTACGATGTTATCTCAGTCCCGTACCTCAGAATATCTGACTCAGTATGAGCCGGTGTTCTTTGTTCTCCTTCTTTCCCGCTGTTCCACCAATCTAGTGAATTCTCTAAAAATCGATTCTGTTTTCACTGATCCATTCTTAGAGCAATAGACTTCTGCAGTTGGATTATGTTAAAACTGTGAGAGGGACAGTGCATTGATGAATAATCTCCGGAAGAGAGCAGGAGGTCTGGTGAGTTAGCCAACCAGAATCAAGATAGATCGTGAAATGGAATCCAGATATAGATGTAGGGATGACAGAAAAACAGCAAACTGTACAGATATAGACTTAGTTATGACAACGCAACAGGATCAGTTCATAGCAAAGGTACAAACAGGAGATGAATCTGATGTTTTGTGGGAAGTATCGATGGATACAGGCACGGATATGGAATATCCTTGATAGTGTTAAATTTGAGGTGCGGAATTTTGAAAGAAAGCAGATGATGTTCTTGCACCGTGACATTTGTGGACATCAAGGATCAGATGGAACTGTGAAACAGTTGAAGAATCTATGTTGGTGACCAAAACTCCGAGGAGATGTACATTATTGCCAGAATTGTTTGATTTGTGCCCAGTGAGAACCCAGATAGTTCGGCTGGAAAAGCACTTTCCGGATACGCCCCGTAGAAGGACCATGTGTTAACTTGCAGGTTTATTTTGTTGGATCTTCAGCTCCATCCTCCGGAGGACTGAAATATAGCTTCGAGATAATGGATGCGTACACCAATTGGAGAGAGCCTTTCCCAACTAGATAATGAAAACCGCTGACGTTACAGCCAGGATTTTGTTGGACAGAGTTTCTACCATTTGGGGATTGCGAACCCCTCTGGCGACACAAGTTGGTATCCCTTACCGACCACAATAGAGTGCATTTGCTGAACGGGTGAACAGAACTTTAAGAACAATGTTATTTAAAATCAAATGGGCTCTTTGGGCTACATTTATCACAGACCGTGGATAATGGCATTGGAAAGGACAACTGCAAGCAGCCATAACTTTACTATTAAGGTGGTTCATTACGATGCCGCCCATAATAACGGACGGAAGAAACAGCAAAGCAAAGCTTATTTCAAGGTAAGTACAAAACAGCGGGAGTCGGAAATAGGACAGAAGGTTAGGAACTCACTACATCAGCCAAAGCTCTTTACAGATTCGCGATTTGCAGGGACATATGATGTCGCTGACAAAGCAACTCCATCAGTATATCGAATCCAGACCGCTCCAAACAAGTTGGGCTGATATCATATTAACCAACTCAAGCCCAATGGAGAGACTCAATGTCCTCTGGTAGCTGAGTTCCGGAAAACATATTGTCAATGGGATGTTCTGGAGCAAGATAAGATGATCCTCTTCGAGTTATGTCTCAGGTAATTGACAGTGATTTGGATGAAGGAGCTGGGTAACCATTTCCAGATTGCCCCCGGAAGATGAGGCCATTTTACATCTTTGCACTCGCCCGAACCGGGTGGATCCAATGGAAGAGAGAAACAGCTGTGAGAACGTGCTTGTTGCGTGGTCTTCTGGAAATAAAGTGGGAGACAATTGATCTGATATTATTGGATTTTATCAAGGCGTTAAGGTTAGCCATGGTAGGACCATTCATAACGTCAGCAGGTTCGGTATCCAGGTATACAGAAGGCAAAGGATATTTGTCGATGGAACATTTTCTCTCTGGATGTCGGTGAACTGTGGAGTCCTGCGGAGATCTGTTCCGGAACTCTGGACTTTTGTGCTTCGATGAATGATTTGGATGAGGACGTGGAAGGGTGGTTTATTGTATTTGCAGAGATTTGAAGGTTGCTGGAATTATGAATAGTATAGAAGTTTGTCAAAGATTACAACAGGTCAGTGACAGGATGCAGAGCAGAGCTGAGCAGTTACAGATGGAGTTCAACCAGGAAAACTATGAAGTGATTAAATTTTGAAGGATGGATTTGAAGGATAGACTTGTTAAAATCCGTTCAAATCAGACTCTGGAACCCTTCGCTCTGCACTTTCTCCAGTCTCCCTCTATCCTCCATTATCACTCCCGCTTCCCACAGTCTCTGCCTCTCCCATCACTGTCGCTTTCCAATCCCACTGGTTCACCATGCTTGATCAGAGAATGAAACACCTGGCCAAGGGGAAGAAAGAAGCTTTAGGAAGCTGACCTCAAGATTAGAAAGCAAGGGTCAGACATGACTGTAGATTTACAAAGTAACCGGGGACAAACTGAAGAATGGAATTAGGATCACTAGAAACGTCTACTGAAGGTCTGCAGTGACAGTCAGGCAAACCCCAAGCCATTCTAGATGTATGTGAAGAAAACGATGACTGGAATGAGTGTAGGAACTGACGGGGATAGAAGATGAAACAAGCCTCTGAGGTCGGGGGAAGAAAGGCAGGTCCTAAATGAAGCCTTTAGTTCAGTATTCACCAGTGAGAGAGATACTAGTGAGGAGAGCGTTAAACAGGCCGATGTGCGACAACATACCGAGTTTAAGAGAGAGGCTGTACTGGAACTCCTGGAAAAAATACAGTAGGTTAAATACGTCTTCTTGTGTGGTCGGGAGAAAGCATGAGAGAGTGCGTGAAGCGGTGAGTATTACTTCAGTTATCAGAGAAATTTCTTAGAAACAGGATTTACGAGAATTTGGAGAAACATTACCTAATTTGGGAGAGTAAGTATGGCTTTGTGAGGGGCAGATCACGTCTCGCGTGCCTGGTCAATTCTATGTTCAATTGTATGTTCAACTTCCTGGCAAATAAATGAACAGCATGGGAATCTCCGGAGAGTTCAGAGATTTCACTTGCTACTTTTGCTCAAAGAGAGAATGGACGGAGAAATAGTGGTAGAATTGTGGCAGGTCTAAGAATATCTTTAAAGTTAAACAGACTGCATCGCACGTCATGGTTATGGGGTGGTCAGGTCATTCACTGGCAGAGTTCCGGTTCCTTCTAATCGGCCCACGTGTGCGCTGGAAGGTATTGTTCTTCAAACTGTCCTCAGTCATCGCTAATCGCTAGTTTTTTGATCACAGGTCTCCGAAATATGGCTGTGGATCTTTCACAGTGTTCGGAGGAATATGTGCAGTGTATTTTATTCTAACTCATGTCAGCTGTCACTGTGATTTCAAACAAGCAAAGCGCCCGAAGGACTGGAACGAACGAAAGAAAATATGAACGAATGTTCCCATTTATTAAAGAAGTGTTCTCCATTTCACTTGCCAGAAGAAACTCCTTCCTTCAATTTCTGAAGCGAATGTGCTCCAACAAATATTACAAAATAAATCGACTTCAAGATTTACTTTGAAAGCAACGCAGATATAAAAAATATCCTATTTGAATAGCTGAAGCCTGGTATCATGGAAAATAACATGGAAAAATCACATCATATTTTATTTTAAAGTAAATATGTTGCAATATCCCTTGAAGAGTCAAATTAATGACACGGGAACAGTGAGTAAAATAGTTTAAGATAAGTGTTTGTGCAGTTGGTTGTCACTAATGTCCCTGACGTGATGGCCACGCTAATTGCCTCAGTGGAATTGCTCTCTCATCAATAAACGTCTCTTAAACCGATCACCAGTCCATCTGAGCAGCTGAAACGTTTCGTACAACATAACGCTGCTTCTGACGGAATATGGAATATCCGGCGATTTATTACATCGCGGCCATCTTCTTTCCCACACTTGTAGCGGTTGGTGTCCCCGGTAAGATGACGGAGCTGGTTACTTTATGTATGGTGCCGTCGTTACTCTGCTGCGGGATCCGCACTGTTACTGAGCACAGATGCGACCGTCGGCTGAAACGTGTTTCCGGAATGGAGGATTCCGGCATCTAATGGTTTTCTTTTCATTTTCAATACTTCCATCGCAGTGTTTTCTTTTTTTGTTAATTACGTTAGTGTCGATATCGTCACTTTTTCATAATTTCACCTCGCTAGGTTTTCTTAAGTGATGCCGGTCTCTGCTTTTCTAGGTCCGAGTCTCTATTAGTGCAGACACTTCGACCTTATAACAACGTGGCAGCTTATTTAAATGACGGTCCAGTCTACTTTCGACACGTAGGTCTGTTCTTCTGTAAGTCAGTCAATGAGAACTCGTGCTTTATATCTCCTTGACAGTTCTTTCACATCTAATAATGGAAACGGTGTTGCTTACAGGAACGATCGACTGTTCACCGGTCCGTGAGTCGTGGAACTCGGATGCCTCGCTCTAAACTGTGGGAAGGTCGCCAATCCACTGACACTCACATCCGTCACTGTCCTCCAGCCGGAGTGCAGCGACCGAGACCGCGCACACTGGGTTCCCGCTTTCCAATTCCAAACAGACCATACCCTGCATAGCATAGGTAGAATGGGGTCATTCAGGGATCTAACCGTATTTCTATTCTGTTTCCAAATTCCTTTCAGTTAACTTAACGGCGATTGTGATCCTATCTCAGGGAAAATGCGGACTCTCCAAATGCATCACACGTTGTCTAGTTGGAATGGCGACAGCGGATCTGATGGTTGTTATCGTTGTTGCTTTAGTGGAACAGACCAACAATATATGCATTTATTCCAGATACCTGCTCATCACTCCTGTATGCGCACTGACACTTGTATTCGTGGCTGTGACGCACGACTGTTCTGTTTGGTTCACGGTCAGTTTTACCTACGATCGCTTCATCGCAATATGTTGTCAAAAGCTGCGGGAGCGATACTGCACCGAGAGAACAGCTATGGTGGTTATCGTGACCGTGGTTATAGTGAGCTGCGGGAGATGTGTCCCGATTTACTTTGCCGTTGAACCTTACGTCATCATTGACAACACGCCGTGGCGTTGCGCCCTCACACATGAATACGCTACTTCACCAGAGTGGAGAGGATACCAATTACTTCTCAGTATTTTAACCCCATTGCTACCAATCGGATTAATCCTGGTGTTTAACGGGTTAACCGTAAGTCATATCGTTGTGGCAAATAGAGTCGGCAGAAGGCTTCGGCACAACAGCAACAATCAGACAGATGCCGAGGTGGAAAAACGCAGAAAATCGATGATTTTGCTGTTTTCTATATCATCTAATTTCATATTATTTTGGATGCCCCATATAGCCCACACACTGAAGTGGCAAAAGCAAAACTATTTTTATCAGGACCGATATTTGAGTTCCCCGGTATACATCCTACAGCAATTTGGGTTCATGTTGCAAATTCTCAGCATGTCCACCAATACTTGTATCTATACACTGACACAGAGGAAATTCAGAGAAGAGCTGAGGAATGGAATGAATTATGTGTTTACATTAAATGGCCATCTGTGTAGGTAACGCCCATGTTTATCGACAATTCAGCACAGTTTTCAAATAAAGCTGTTTTACAAAGAACAGATTTGGCAAATATGTCATAAATTCAAACATTCATATGCCTGGTCATCCGGAAATTACAGAATTGGCGGAAGATTGCTGACTTCATACAGTTCAGGTAGGTAGAAATACAAACGTTCAATGCTGCTGGCGTGATTGTTGCGTTGTTTGAAGTATGTTCCAAACTATCACAGGGACTCGACTGTCACAAGGGCAGGGATGGCTGCAGGACGTTCCGTGTTTTCGATGTTGGAAAATCGACAGGGTCGGGTACCAGAGTGTAAACGGAGTGCGATGGGAAACCAGGGGTAGTTTCGCAGCTGCAGAAAGGGAGAACAACGTCGGGCGTTTGCTTATTAACAGATGGTGAGACTAACACAGAAACATGAAGGACGCGATCACACCATTTGGAGTATTCTATATGGCTGGCCACCAGATCAACCAAACAAGTGCAACGGGAAAGATAAAAAAACGATCGTGAAGCGGATATTGGACATCGGCCCTGTTATTGGAACGGGTAACAGAACCATCCACAATATTCTCTGGCACTTCCCCAGGGTAAAACGTCTAGGTATGACATAATTTTTCAGTTGTGTCCAGGAAGGATTCATGTCACTATATGAAGTCAGACGGACTAGCGAACAGTCCGTACCGGATCTAATATTGTAAAACGAAACTTATCAGGTGGGTCAGCATTTCAGAGCAACAGGGCAGATCTGCCCTCGACTGACCTTGCTCATGGATAGGGCCACGGAGCACTGAGTCTGTTTAATTGGAAGTCGGAGAATTATGGTGCTACCTGTCAGGAACTTGGGAAAGTACAGTGGAAAATGATGCACTCAGAGAAATGCGCGATAGATATGTGGAGATAGTTTAGAGAACACTGTCATGGGGTTCAGTAAGGGCATGTCTCATTGTTGCAGGGCAAGGATGATAGCATCATGTAACCCTGGGTGACAATAATAGGGATACTCGTTGGAAGTATAGACCAGTGAGTCTTTCAGCAGCAATGGGTAAACTATTGTAGAGGATAATTGAAGATGGAATTTATGAGTATTTGGAGACACGTAGTCTGGCTACGGAGAGGCAACGTGGCTCTTTGAGAGGTATGTCGTCCTATATGATCCAGATTGAATTATTTGTAAAAGTGAAAATAAAACAAACAGAAGAATCTGAATAGTAGTGTATTAATTCAGAAAGTCAGGAAACATGGGATACAGGTAATCCTGCGTTGATTCAGAATTGACTTCCTAACAGAAGGCAGATGATCTAGTAGATAGAGTGAATACTGTTTGGAAGATAGCGGATAATTTATGGAATTAGGGCTGATGACGTAAGCAAATTGCTGAGCGATTCACTGCACCATCGCGTTATATAAACTGAATTGCCATTTATATATTTCCGGGCAAATACCACAATGATCTCAAAGCAATCATTTCCAATGGAGCCCTACAACTTAAAACCAGCATTTCAAAGTGTTCAGCAGCAGCTTCTGGTGCTCATTAAAAGGAACAGCCTTCCAAAATGTCAATTCTAAATTCCGTATTCAAGTACACGCCAATTTGTCCCAATACTTCGAAATCGTGGTTTTATCATATAGGGTGTAGATACGCTCAAACTTCAATTCAGTTAACTCTGACTCCACATGAAATCTGTGTCTCCCTCTGAAATGAAACCTACAAAACTACACAAACTAAAAACACAACGAGCAAAGCAAATATCTGGGCTCACACTTGTCTTCCTTCAAACCCATCGCAGACAATTGGAGAATAGAGAATAAACAACTTCCAAAGCAAAAGGCCTCAGACCGTATTCTGAAGAACTTGGGAGAGTGAGATGTGGGGAGCTGAGGCTCACATACATCAGCACTTTATGTAATTTTGGAAAGATATGCAGCCTCCGAATTTCGCATCAGTTCCTGGAAATCACTTCTCGCAAGGTGACACAATTTTCGTCACGTGTATAGAGAAAAAGAAGATTAATTCAAATATCCCCCAACACAAACAAAAGAAACACACAATTCACATAAAGCCATGCATGGCCGTGATGTTTGTCCTTCTCTTTCAATTGAACTCACTTAAGTCCAAACCTCTTGCTATATTTTAAAACTGCAATGCATTCATCTTTTCAAAATATCGGAAGAAAATGACATGCTCTTATCTTTTCAAAGGTTAACAAACATCTGTAACTGGATCATGCAACATTTAATAAAGCTTTTCGACTCCAAGACAAAGCAACCCAGAATTAGCGCATCGTCCACGAGTTAATATTCAGCAGAATTAAAACATGACGCTTCCACAACCCCAAACCTCCAACGACTTCCAGGATTTCTGACCTCCAATTTATTTAAGGATAGGATTCGGATTAAATGAACCTTTTGTTGTATAACATCGGGTCGAATGATTCCCATTACTACCGCTGAAGGAACAGTTCTGTGCACTTTCTGGGACCACTGCCACACCCACCTCCAGCCTGGAACTACTGTCATTACCGCGTTACTGAGGGAGTGAATGTATATTCCTGTAGTGTGAAACTCGCTTTATCATATCAGAATTCGCTTCCATCTTCTCATGTTATATCCAAACAATTCACTTAGTCTCCATGCTTCAGTGTCTGCAAGAACAGAGAGATCGAACAGTATCAACAACTTTCTGAATTCATCGGTCCCGTTAAACACTAAAGTTCTAGCCCAGATATACAGACAGACAGCCATAGGGAACCACTGCACCGAAGCAGGGTCTTCACCTCGTAGGTCCGTGAGGAACTATTTAAACTGCCTACTGCCATCGATCTCACCCGAACCGTGGTCATCCATATCCCTTTCATCCATGTACTTATCTCTTAAACGTCGACATCGAAATCTCAATTAGCAGTTGCGTTGTCAGCACTGTCTACGCTCTGACGACCCTCTGGGAAAAACCGTTTCTCCTCATGATACCCTTAAACATTTCACATTTCACCCATCAACCATGATCTCCAGTTGCATTCTCGCCCAACATCAGTGGAGAAAGCTCGCTTGCATTTACACTCTCCACACGTCCCTCCTTCTAATTCAAGGCAACCAGTCCCGGCAATAGCCGTGTAATTTTTTTTTGTATTCTTTCAATCTTATTTATATCTTTCCAGCAGGTAGTTGACTCAGCTGTACACAATATTCCAAATGAGGCCCCAGTAAAGTCCTAAACGACATCAATATATCATCCTAATTCAGTACTTTGGCCTATGAAGTCAAACGTGCGAAAAGCATTTTCTTTATGACCCTGTCTAACTGTGCTGGAGCTTTCAATGAATTATGGATCTGCATTCCCAGATTCGTTTGTTCCTTCGTAATCCTCAGTGCCATATTTCTCATTATGTCAGACCAACCCTGGCTAGTCCGCCCAAAGGGCAACATCTAATATTTGTCTGGGTTAAATCCGATCGGCCATTTTCAGCCCATCTCTCTAGCTCGTCCAGACCCCGCCTGATGCTCCGGTACTCTTCCTCATAGTCAACTACACCCATAGTGTCATCGGCAAATTTGCTGATCCAGTTAACGACATTATTATCGAGATCGTTGATATAGATTACAAATAACAACGGACACAGCAACGATCCCTGCGGCACTTCTCTCGTCACTGGCCTCCAATGAGAGAGACAACCGTCCATTACCACACTCTCGCTTCCCCAACACAGGCAATGGCTAATCCAATTTACTACCTCATCGTGAAAGCCAAGCGACTGAAACCTGCCGAGCATCCCCCCTTGTGAAATCTTGCAAGTTCCTTGCTGAAGTCTCTGTCGACGGCATCCACTGCCTTGCCTTCAGCACCACTCCAGGTTACTGCCTCGTAAAGCTCTGTAAGTTTGGTTAGACATGAGCTAATATGCACTGGCCCATACTGACTATCGCTAAGGCTCCTGTTTGGCCAGATACTTCCCTTCATACTCCATGACCGGCGCAGTCTGAACACCGAGGACAAATCGTCATTACGTCATAGTTGACGTGTCCATTCCGAGCAAAACTATCGATATCATCCTGTGACCGGCCCTGGTATTTATGGCCTATCGATGTTAAATGATCCTACAATATTATCAGGCGCTTTGAGAGTAGTTTGGAAAGGAAGGCGTCGTAGCTTTAAATAATTAATCGACTGGACTTAAATAGTGAGATGGACTTAAATAGTAGAGCATAGAACATAGAATATTACAGTCCAGTAAAACCCTTCGTCTCACGAGGTTCTGACAGACTTTCATCTAATTCAAACTGTACATCTCCCTGCAACTGAATTAAAATTAGAACCAATTTTAATATCACAGGAATACGTCGGGAAATTTGTTAACTTTACGGTAGCGGTATAATTAATCTCCCTCTCTATAGTAACACTGCGCAGAGGGCATGTCTTGTTGGTGGGCAACTTTAATGATGGACGCCACTATTACAAGAATCATCCCTTGTAATAGTGATCAGTGAGTTACAGAGAATCTGAATTTACCAGCAAGTACATTTTATTATTTCTACTATAAAATACGTAGGTTCAGACGCCATCTTCATTCCACGACACTCCATGAACAGTGAATGAAGAGAAAAAGTATTACCGGGGAAAGGAGTCGACTCTGGCCAGAGAGACGGCAGAGAGGGACTGGGCAGAAAGAAACGGGGACAGAGACTGGTGAGGTAGCGAGAGAAAATTTAGTGTAGAGAAAGTCAGGGGAAGTCGAGGGATCTGGTCTGGAGAGAGATATCAGCGGTTGGAGAATGATAGTAGATGCGGAGTGAGATCGCAGTCGGGAGTTTAGTGTTGGTGGAAAGCGGGAGGCGGATAGCAGGAAGAGAGAAACGCGGACGGAGAGTAAGACTGAGCAGAGACCGGGGGCCGAGAGAGTGACTGGATGAGAAACAGAATGGCGGAGGGAATGTCCAGAGGAGGGCGAGGATTTGGAGTAGGTCCTGAGAGAGGCGGAGAAAGAAAGGCCGGGGTTACGGAGAGACCGGATAGAGAGAATCTGAGTGACTGGTGGGGGGAGAAAGAGACTGGGGAATGTAGAGAGACAGCGGAGAGAGTCTGAGAAGTGAAGGACGGGAAAGAGAGTGAGACGCAACCGAGACTCTAGGAGAAGAGAAACGGCAGAGGGAGAGGGAAACTGAGAGAGACAGAGAGGGGCAGGTTAGAGGGAGAATTGTATCAAAGAGCTAGTGTAGAGAGATGAGGCAGAGACATGGGACGGAGGCACTGAGGGCAGAATCTGGGAGTGAGACCAATGAAGTAGAGAGAAATCGAGGGGTTAGAGAAAGACGAGGGTGAGGGAGGCCGGGGAAGTCGAGATATCTAGGGTGAGGAAAGACTTTTAGGAATCGGAATAAGGAGGGAGAATGGAAGAGAACTCGGAAGGAGAGACCCCGAGACGGGGGTACGTGTTGGGTAGGGTAGGAGTGACGGCGGGCAGGGAAATAAACTCATAGGAGGGAGAGGTGGGAGGTAGAGACCGGGATTGGGGAGTCAATGGAGGGAGAGAGAGGCAGGGTTAGGTACTGGAGGGCGAAGGGGTTGGAGAGGCAGGTGAACACAAAGAGGTGGGAGGCTGGAATGAGGTAATGAAGTGTTAGTTAGAGAACGCGGTCCATATATGCACTGAGCATTCTGGGATTACAGTGCTTAGATTCTAGTCCCTCCTAAGCAAACCGTGCCACCTCGGTGACCTCGCCCACCCCGCCTGCTTGACCTAAGTTCTTCCCACACCGTATCCGCGATCTCACTTTCCTCAACCGGTCTTCGCGATATTCATCCTCCCTCCCCGTCTCTGTGACCACAAAACCCTGCTGCTGTAACGAAAGCGCAGAGTGGTATGATGAAACTCTTATACAGAGTCATGTTAGTAACGGAACACTCTGGGCAATTTAGGAACCGATCCCAGCCGGGACGAAAAATACGGACACTGGAATGCTCGCTTGGAGACAGCACTTCTTTACGCGCAAGAAGTCCAATCGACAATGAAGGTTTCAGCTCCATTTTGCTTCAGGATTTAAATTTTGTTAATTTCATTGAAGAACAAAATGCATTTTTCTTCTCAACTAACACAACGGAAGAAATTTCCAGTGGACATTATGGGATACCTTTAAAGTATCTATTCGTGCACAATTTATTTCGTACTCTGCTGGATTGAAAAACCGTATTACTAATGAAATATGTACATTGGTTGATAAGATTAAAGAAACTGATAAAAAAAATGCCATTGCTCCCAATCAGGAGCTTTATAAAGAGAGAATTGAACTTCAGATGCAAAATATTTTGCAATTAAAATCCTCGATTAAAAATCAATTACTTAAAACTAAGAGTAATTGTTTGTATTCATGATGATAAATCGGATAAATTATTGGCTAACCAATTGATAGCTGCTTTGGTGAAACGCCAGATTAACAAGGTTCGTAGACGGGATGGTATTTTGACGGTTGGTCCTGATGAAGTTAATAAATCTTTTCAAGAACTTTGTACCAATTTATACCAAATCGGCATTTCCTGATGATCCTACCATAATGCATGAATTTCTAAAGAAACTGAATATTCCGAAATTACCAGATGATGAACTTTTAGCATCAGATGTACCCATAACTGAAGAAGAAATAAAGAAAACAATTTTTTTCGATGAACTCTGGTAAAAAACCTGGCCCGGATGAGTATACAGCTGACTTTTTAATTTTTTATTCAGATTTACTTTCTCCATGGTGATTTAGATTTTTTAAACGTGTTTCGTATTAGTAGGTAAATTATCACAGTCCTTTCATGAAGTATCTATTTCTTTAATTCCTAAAAAAATACAAGGATCCCACTGAATGTGCGTCATACACACCTACATCATTGTTGACTGTGGATTCTAAAATCGTTTACAAAATATTAGCAAATAGATTATTGAGGGTATTGCCAGAAATTGTCCCCGGGGATCAGACAAGATTTATTTAAAAAATCGTTATTCACATTTATGTTAGGAGGTTAATGAACATTGTATACACGACTTCATCTAATACACCAGAATGTGCTATTTCACTTGATGCCGAGAAGGCGTTTGACAGACTTTAATGGGAATATTTATTTAATATACTTGAGAAATTTAATTTTGGCCCAACATTTCTATCTTGGATAAAATTGATATATTATGCAGCTTTGGCTGCTGTATTTACCAATAACCAGAAATTCCCCTTTTTTTAGGCTTGTTCGAGGTGCTAGACAGGGTTGTCCTTTAAGCCCTTTACTATTTGATATTGCCCTGGAGCCCTTGCCAATCGCGTTTAGTGATTCACCCAATATATTTAGTATTATTTGTGAGTATGGGACGCATAAATTATCACTAAATGCAGATTACGGTTGATGATCGGCCCGCAGTGCATAACGGAAAAGTGACTGTCGCTTCGTATAATCCAAAGGAATGGATTTTTTCGAATATCCCGTGAGGCCACTTGTGTGTTAACCCTTGCCTGTTTATGTTGTGTGGCAGCCCCTGGAAGACGATATTCCTGTGACAGTTGATAATTCATATGTTGATTCGGAGCGACTCGACGGGCATGATCCTTGGTGACTGTTATCTCGTTTAACCAGCGTGGAACCTGAGGAGTTCGACGTGAATCAACCTCACTCTACATTCCAATCTGCATAACAAACAGAAACCTAGCCTCTCCGCGCCAGGATAAGTCTTCTAATGTTTTACTTCAGTGTAACCCTATCTCTCCGTACTAAAAAGAGTTTTGTCCGCCGTTTCTTTCTCGACGCATCGAGTCAAGATACAATCTGTCTGACGTCTCCTGCCTTCCTGCTCTCCCTCCTGTTTGCCGTTCACGTCTATATCTTAACCATATCTCCGTGCCTGTGTCCTGCACTTGGGTTCGCCTCATTCGTTGTAACAAGCTCGTCCTTTTCATTAACATCTACACACTTAATCTTTTCAGTTCACTGCAAGGCATTTCTACAATCGCTAAGATCCTTTTTTTCCGTAGTGAGTGCTGAAGCAAAGTATTCATTAAGTACCTCTGCTATCTCCTCCGGTTCCCTACACACTTTTCCACCCTCACAATTGATTGGTACTATTCTCTCACATCTTATCGACTTATTCTGCGCATACCTTTAGACCGCCTTGGGCTTTTCCTTAATACTGCTCGCAAAGGCCTTCTCAGGGCACCCCAGGCTCTCATAACTTCGTTCCTAATCGCCATCCTGCAAGCATTAAAATCTTCTGGTTCATTATCATTACCTGTTTCTTTAAACATTTCGTAAGCACTTCATTCTCTATCTGTCACTCTGAGCTCCAGTGTGAGAGTATTGGTTTCATTCCGTATTTGTCATACTCTCTGAGAGTCTGGGTTTCATCCTGTATCTGTCAGTCTCTGTTACAGGGTGAGAGTGTGGGTGTCATTCTGTTTCTGACGGTCTCTGCTACAGTGTGAGAGTGAGGGATGCATCCTGTATCCATCAGTCGTCTGTTACAGTGTGAGAGTGTGGGTTTCATTCTGTATCTTTCAGTCTCTGTTACATTGTGAAAGTGTGGGTTTCATTCTGTATCTGTCAGTCTCTGTTACAGTGTGAGAGTGTGGGTTTCATTCTGTATCTGTCAGTCTCTGTTACAGTGTGAGAGCGTGGGTTTCATTCTGTATCTTTCAGTCTCTACTACAGTGTGAGAGTGTGGGTTTTATTCTGTATCTGTCAGTCTCTGCTGCAGTGTGAGGGAGTGGATTTCATTCTGTATTTGTCAGTCTCTGCTACACTGTGAGAGTATGGGTTTCATTCTGTATCTGTCTACTCCAGCGTTGCGGGTGTTGTCTCATTCCCGGACCTGTGAATATCTGACTCAGTGTGAGCCGGTGTTCTTTGTTCTCCTTCTCTCCCGCTGTTCCACCAATCTGGTGAATACTCTTAAAATAGATTCTGTTTTCACTGCGCTATTCTTAGAACAAGTGCCTGTTGCTGTTGGATTATGTTAACATTGTAAGAGCGACAGTGCATTGATGAATAATGACGGTTGTATTGAGCAGCACATTCAGCGCAATAGGGTCATATGGAAAAGCGAACATTCGGCCCGGCAATATTCAGCATTTTGTTGTTTGCTAAACCACACAGCCGCAATTAAGCAGCATCTGATCAGTAAACCTCTATTGTTTGGCAACACAAATTCTGAATGAATATAAACAAAATAAATATATTAATTAAATTAAATAAGTAAATGCATAATTAATTGAATAAATTGATCGAAATAAAACTCACCAAGAAAGCCTGTTTCACGGTGCTGCATTATGTATATGAATACATTTCCCTCAGCAATTCTAAATTGCTGCCTTCACCGTGTATCACTGGACTCTCTTACGTTTGCTGAATCTGTCACATATTCCTCAATGTGTACCAGAGCGTGAATCTATTCGAGTGATGTCCCAATTATAATTAATATAAGAATCATCTCGATTTTCTTATCACACTTTCGGACTCTTCTGCAATATGTCAGGCATTTGTGATTAAGAAAATTGTAACTACGTTGTTCGGTGCAGTACTGAGCGAGTTTGTGAGTAGGAATGCAAGGGAAACTCCAGTTTGACATTTGGAATCATCCAAAGGTCCACATTGCATCAGGTAGTTGACTGAAGAATTCTGAGAAATTGCTGTCACTGCTACGTCACTGCACAGCCGGGAATGTTCCGCTCTTCATGGACAGATCTGGCGGGAGAGCTTGTTCCAGTATTGCAAAACGCTGTGTCCTATGTTCCATCCGTCAGTGCAGAAGACATCGATGAAAGTAGGTGAATGCAAAGCAGATGCTGAATAGATTGACATTACAATGTGAACACATTAACTGGAACCCATTTTGGGAACATGGAAATACAGAGAACAGGAGCAATCCCTGTGACTCATTACTTCTGCGCCGAATACGAAACAGAATGAGACTAAACGCTGATGACTGTACATAACCCGTCTCCCTTTCATGTGCTTTGACTGAATATTTACCGTTATGGGAATCTAGAGGATCTATCCCAATAGAAGACAAACCTTTATCATCAGCTACCTTCATGAAGTAAATATTTGAGAAGGCAAGAGAAAACACTGATGGATTAAAAAGTTGGAGGCTCACTTAAGGACATCCCCGGACGGGAGCAGAATGGCTGGTGAGTTCGCCAAACTGGAATCAGGTTGGGCGGTGAAATGGAATCCCGATATAGAGGGAGGAATGAGAGTGAAACCAGCAAACTGTACAGATACGGACTAAATCAGGACACAGCAACAGGATCAGGGCTTAGGAAAAGTACAAACATGGGAGGATTCTGAAGATCATGGGAAATATCGATGGATACAGCCACTGATTTGGATTACACTTGATAGTAGTAAGTTTGAGATGCGGAATTGTGAAATAAACCAGGTGATGTATTGTGGGCATCAAGGAGCAGATGGAGCTATAGAACAGTCGAAGAATCTGTGTTGGTGGCCAAAACTGCGAGGAGGTGTACATTATCGTAAAAATTGTTTGATTTGTGTAAATTGATAACCCAGATAAGTCGACATTTGAAGGAGTTTTAAGACCCGCTCCGTAGAAGGACCATGTGTTAACTTGCAGGATTATTTTGTTGGATTTTCAGCTCCATGCCCTGAAGGACTGATCTATATGCTGGAGATAGTGGATGAGTTCACCAAGTCGATAGAGGCTTTCCCAACTAGATAATGAAAACCGTTAACGTTACAGACAGGATTTTGTTTGGAGAGAGTTTTTTTTTTCCCGTTGGGCATTGCCAAGGATTCTAAAATCAGATCGTGATCCCCGCTACCCCGCAAAGTTGATACAAAATGTGATGGAACTCCTTGGGGAAAAAAAGAAGTTGGTATACCTTATTGACTACAATACAGTGGGATTGCTGAATGAATGAGCGGGACTTTAAAGACATTGCTAGCGAAAATAAAAGTGTTAGAATATCTGTTTGGGCCAGATTTATCACAGACCGAGTTTGGTGACATTGGAAAGGACAAATGCTAGCAGAAATTAATTGACTCTGTTAAGTAGGCCCATTATATCGCCGCCCATCAGAGGAGACGGAAGTAACAGCAGAGCAAAGCTTACTTTAAGGTGCGAACAGAACAGCGGGAGTCGGAAATCGGACAGAAGATTATATCGTCTTTCCATCAGCCGAGCCCCTTTACAGCTTCGCGATTTGTAGGGACATGTGATATCGCTGACAGAGCCAGTTCACCAATATATCGAATTCAGTCTGTTCCAAACAAGTTGGACTGGTATCATATTAACCAATTCAAACCCCTTGGGAGATAGTCAATGTCATCTGGTAGCTCCGTTCTAGACAGCATCTGGTCAAAGGGATGCTCTGGACCGATATGAGATCATAGATTCACGTTTCAGGCAATCGGCGGTAATGTGGATGAAGAGCAGTTGTCCACTAAGTGAGTTGGGCAACCACTTCCGGTTTGTACCCGGAGGAGAAGGATTGTTCACATGTTTGCACTCGCCCGAGTCAAAGCCGGGAAAATGGAAGAGAGAAACAGATGGGAGAACGTGTTTATTACGTGGTCTTCTGCAAATAAAGTGGGGGTTAATGGATCTGGTATAAATGCATTTTAATAAGGCTTTGTTTAACCATGGTAGGACCATTCATGATGTCAGCAGGTTTGGTATCCAGGGATAGTTGGCTGTTGTATTCAGAAATGACGCCCACAGAAGCAGCGGATAGTTGTGGATGGAGCGTTTTCTCCCCGGATGTCGGTGACCAGTGGAGTCCTGCAGACATCAGATCGGAGAGCACCGGATTTTATGTTTTTCTGAACGACTTGGAAGTTGGTAGATTTATGGATAGTATGGAAGATAGTCAGAGTTTACAACAGGACAGTGACAGGACGCAGAGCAGCGCTGAGAAGTTAACGATGAAGTTCACCTGGACTGTTACGGAGTGATTCACTTTGAAAGGATGAATTTGAAGGCAAAGACGTGATGCTTTCTCTATTCAACCGAGGGCCGCACTTTAATATGAGTTCTACAATGGAAACATTCTCCAATAAGTCGAGGCCCGGTCATCGGTACGAGAACCACAATCGGCACGGAGAGGTGAACTGCAGGAGCAGAGGGAAGTGTGATTGACAGGTGAGCTTGAATACATCCGCTGTTCTGCAGATACTCATAGTGACGCTCGAAAGGCAAAATACCTGACAGTAAATCAGGAGAGAAAAAAAAAATACAACTTCGTGGCAAGTAATAGAACAGCCTGAAAATCCGGGGATTTTATTGCTGCTTTTGTTCGGACAGAGAATGGATGGAGAAATTGTGGAGAAGTTCTCCCACGTTTGTGAATATCTTTAAAGGTAAATAGACTGCATGGCCCGACATGGGTGTGGGGTGGTCAGATCATTCACTGGCAGAGTTCAGGTTCCTGCCAAACGGCTCATGTGTGCGCTGTGAAGCATTGTTCTTCAAACTATCCACAACCCTCGCTAATTTCTCAAAGTCACGTTCCCTTTCGATCACAGGTCTCTGGAATATAGCTCTGGATCTTTTAAGTTGTTTCGAGGTAGATGAGTGCAGTGTATTTTATTGTAAGACATCTCAGCTGGCACTGTGATTTCCACCACTCAAACCACCAGGAATGAATGGAACGAATGAAAGGAAAGATGAATTAAGGTTCCCCTTTAATAAAGAAGTGTTCTCCATTTCCCCTGCCAGAACAAATTCCTTCCCTCAATTTCAGAAGCGAATGTGCACGGTCAAATATTACAAAATAAATCGACTTCAAGTTGAATGCCAACTCTAAAAGTAACACAGATATAGCTGCAACAAGGTATCATGGAAAATAGCGTGGAAAAAATGAACATCATCTTTTGTTTTAAGGTAAACAGATTGCAATATCCCTCGAGGAATCAAATTCATTACACAGGAACAGTGAGTAAAAATAATTTAACGTACATGCTTGTGCAGTTGGTTTTCACTAATATGACTAATTGCCTCAGTGGAATTGCTCTCTCCTCAATAAAAGTCTGCTTAAACTGAAAACCAGTCCATCTGAGCAGCTGAAATGTCCCGTACAACTGAACGCTGTTTCTGAGGGAATATGGGGTATGCGGTGATTTACCACATCGCGGCAATTTTCTATCCGACACTTGTAGCGGTTGGTGTCCCCGGTAAGATGCCGGAGCTGGTTACTTTATGTATGGTGCCGTCGTTACTCCACTGCGGTATCCGCACTGTTACTGAGCACAGATGCTACCGTCGAGTGAAACGTGTTTCCAGAATGGAGGATCCAGGAATCTGATTGTTTTATTTTCATTTCATTTCATTTTCCATACTTTGAGCGAAGTTAATTTTACTGCAAACAATCCTGTCAGCTCTTTCACCTTTAATAATGGAAATGGAGTTGTTTACAGGAGCGATCGAGTGTTCTCCCGTACGTGAGTTATAGAACTCAGATGCCTCGCTCTAAACTGTCGGAAGGTCGCCAATAGAATGCATCACTCATTACCTGGTTGGAATTGACAACAGCGGATGTGATGGTGGTTATCGATGTAGCTTTAGTGCAACAGAATAACAATTCTACATTTATTCTGATTATATTTCTATTATTTTCCAATTTTCTGCAGTTAATTTGACGGCGATTACGATCCTATATCGGGGAAAATGCGGACTCTCCAAATGCATCACCCGTTACCTGGTTGGAATGGCGACAGCGGATCTGATGGTGGTTATCGTTGTTGCTTTAGTGGATCAGACCAACAATATCTACATTTATTCCAGATCCCTGCTCATCACTCCTGTATGCGCTCTGACACTTGTATTCGTGATGGTAACGAGGGACTGTTCTGTTTGGTTCACGGTCGGTTTTACCTTCGATCGTTTCATCGCAATATGTTGCCGAAAGCTGCAGGAGCGATACTGCACCGAGAGAACAGCAACGGTGGTTATGGTGACCGTGGTTATCGTGAGCTGCGGGAGATGTGCCCCGTTATACTTTGCCATTGAACCTTACGTCATCATTGACAACACGCCGTGGCGGTGCACCGGCACATATGAATACGCTACTTCACCCGCGTGGAGAGGATACGAATTACTGCTCAGTATTTTAACACCATTACTACCAATCGGCTTAATCCTGGTATTTAACGGGTTAACCGTAAGTCATATCATTGTGGCAAATAGAGTCCGCAGAAGGCTTCGGCACAGCAGCGACAATCAGAAAGATGCCGAGGTGGAAAAGCGCAGAAAATCGATGATTTTGCTGTTTTCTATATCAGCTAATTTCATATTATTTTGGATGCCCTCTGTAGCCCATTCTCTGAAATGGCAAGTGCAAAACTATTTTTACGAGGACAGATATTTGAGTTCCCCGGTATACATTCTACAACAATTTGGGTTCATATTGCAAATTCTCAGCATGTGTACCAATACTTGTATCTATACACTGACACAGAGGAAATTCAGAGAGGAGCTGAGGAATGGAATGAAATATGTGTTTACATTAAATGGCCATCTGTGTAGATAAGGCCCGCGTCTAATGGCAAATCAGCGGAGTTTTCAAATAAAGCCGTTTTACAATGAGCAGGTTTGGGAAATTTGTCATTAATTCAGACAATCATATGCCTGGTCATCCGGAAATTGCAGAATTGGCGGCAGATTGCTGACTTCATACAGTTCAGGTAGGTAGCGATCCAAACGTTCAATGCTGCTGGTGTGAGTGTTAAATTGTTTGAAGTATGTTCCAAACTATCACAGACACTCGACTGTGACAAGCTGCAGGAATTTCCCGGTTTTAGATGTTGAAAAATGGACAGGGTCGGGTAACAGAGAGTGAAGGGAGCGCGACGGGAAACCAGGGATGGTATCGCTGCTGCAAAGAGGGAGGACAACATGGAGTGTTCGTTTGGTAATAGACTGTGAGACGAACTGAGATACATGAGGGGAGAGAACACCCCATCTGGAGTATTCTGTACAGCCGCCCATCAGATTAACAAAACAAAAGCAACGGGAACAGTGAGGAACCGATCGGGAAGTGGATCTTTGACATGTGCCATGTTATTGACACGGGCAAGTGAAATTTACACAATATTCTTTGGCATCTTGCCAGGTTAATAGTGTTAGGTATGGCATACTTTCTCAGTAGTGTCCAGGAAGTTTTCATGTCACTATCTGAAGACAGGCGGGCTAGCGAAGAGTCCATACCGCACCTAATATTAGAAAAGGAAACGGATCCGGTGACAGATCTCTCCGCGGGTCAGAACGACAGGGCAGTACTCCCCGACATTTACCTTGCACAGGGGTAGGACCAGGGAGCATGGAATTTGGGGTCTGCGATGTATGTTGCTACCTGGCAGGAACTTGGGAACGTACATTGGGATATGATGTAGTCAGGGAAATGCGCAAAAGATATGTGGGGATTGTTTAGGGTGCACTGACATGGGGTTCAGTAAGGGCTTGTCTCATTGATGCAGGGAAAGGATGATAGCGTAAAGTAACTCCGGCTGACAACAAAGTTGGAACAGCTCGCAAGAGGAAGAAAGAAAGAAACTTAAGGTTTAGGAAGAAAAGATCGGTCGGGTTATGGCGAGTCACAATGCAGACAGGAAAGAATTTAACAATGGATTTAGAAGAGGTAGAAGGGAACCTGAGAACCCTTGGCGAGTTGCACTGTGATGAACAGGAGGATGGCTGGAGAGAGTGTGGGCAGATCAGATGAAAACTTGTGTCTACAGTCCATGGAAGCAGTGAAGCTCCTCACTGAATACATTGATGAATGTGAACACAGCGTAAAAATGCAGATATGGTCGAACATGCCGACACTGAGGTAAAAGATGCGCTGGAAACTTGGAAAACGTGATGAGTAATGACTCCCCGATACCTGAAGGGATATAGTTCACGTAATTTTGGAAGGCGAGCTCAGATATTGCTGCACATTTGGACAAGATATTTGTGTCTTCGCTGGCCATGGAAGTAGAACTAGAAGACTGGGAGACGGCAAATGTAATTCCTCTGTTCACGAAAGATAATAGGTATACTCGTTAGAATTAGACCAGCGACTATTATGTCAGTAGTGGGTAAACTATTGGAGAAGACTATAGTGGAGGGCATTTATGGGCATTTGGAGAAACGTAGTCCAGCTACAGAGAGTCAACATGGCTCTTTGAGGGGCATATTGCCCTTTATTAACCAGATTGTATTATTTGTAGCAGTGAAAAAAAGAAACAGATGAATCAGAACATTCGATGTGGATGCATTAATTTTGATAAGGCTTTCGATCCGTTCTCAATAGTAGAATCATTCAGCTAAGTCAGGAGGCATGGGATCTGGAGAAATCTGGCTGCGTTGATTCAGAATTGGATGATGTAGTAGATAGAGTGATTTCGGGCTGGAAGACAGCGGGCACCCGTGTTCCGGAAGGAGGTTCGAAATGTTGGTACAACTTATAACTATATTTGAACTCTGTAGATACCGAGTTAAATAATCGATTTAATCTGACCACCCAGCGGCAGGTGGATAATTTCTGGAATTAGGGCTGACGACGTAAGCAAATCGCTAAAGTATTGACTGCACCACCACGTTGTCTAAACTTTTGCCCCTTAACTCTCAACTCATGTCCTCTTGTTTGAATCTCCCCTACTCTCAATGGAAAAAGCCTATCCACATCACTCTATCTATCCCCCTCATAACTTTAAATACCTCTATCAGGTACCCCCTCAACCTTCTGCGCTGCAAAGAATAAAGACCTAACTTGTTCAATCTTTCCCTGTAACTCAGGTTCTGAAACCCAGGTAACATTCTAGTAAATCTTCTCTGTACTCTCTCTATTTTGTTGACATCTTTCCTATAATTCAGTGACCAGAACTGTACTCCAAAACTCCAAATTCGTCCTTACCAATGCCTTGTACAATTTTAACATTACATCCCAACTCCTATACTCAATGCTCTGATTTATAAAGGTCAGCATACCAAAAACTTTTTTCACCACCCTATCCACATGAGATTCCACCTTCAGGGAACTATGCGCCATTATTCCTAGATCACACTGTTCTACTGCATTCCTCAATAGCCTACCATTTACCATGTATGTCCTATTTTGATTAGTCCTACCAAAATGTAGTACCTCACACTTATCAGCATTAAACTCCATCTACCATCTTTCAGCCCACTCTTCTAACTGGCCTAAATCTCTCTGCAAGCTTTGAAAACCTTCTTCATTCTCCACAACGCTACCTATCTTAGTATCATCTGCATATTTACTAACCCAATTTACCACCCCATCATCCAGATCATTAATGTATATGACAAACAACAATGGAGCCAGTACCGATCCCTGAGTCACACCACTAGTCACCGGCCTCCAACCTGACTTGTGAATCCATCTTACTACTCTAAAATTAATACCTAACGATGGAGCCTTGCTAAATAACCATCCGTGTGGAACCTTGTCAAATGCTTTGTGATTAATTCATCTCGATGCACAGAGGTATCAGATCTGTCTCTTTGTTGTCCACTTGAACTAGAAAACCTATCAGTCAAATGCAATCCATTTCATCAGCTGAGGGAGTTTTTCCCCTGTCACAGGGAACGACACTCTGCATAAATGGTTTACACATTTCACTGCAAACTCAGGATGGGCTGAGACTGTCACTTTCACGTGAATGGTTTCAGCTCGTCATGTTGTCAGATATTCCTGGTATTCGTCGCAGTGTTGGCTTATAATTACTGATCACATCCAGAGACTCCAAACAGAACACAACCTAGTCGCGGTGTGAAGGCTTGCCTGGCTCAGTAACCTGGAGAGAGAAGCTGGCTGGAGTCAGGAGTTGATGCTTTGGCTCTTGGTAGGGTCACTCATGCCAAACAAGTCAAATGGTGGAGGACAGACTGAGAGTGTTCACCGCTCCCACAATTTCGAGGGTTCAGCTCAGAGATATCAAGCTGAACTGGTCAACGAAAACTTTAGGCAAACGGAAGTGAAAAGTCCGTCTACATATGTACCTATCTGTATTTCTGAATCGCTAAGCGGGACTTGGCAGGCAATTGTGAAAACCGAGAGGAGGCTACTGACACGATGAATGAATCCCTGAACATCGCCGACTGACAGAAATAGAGGATCTTCATTGCTGCCCCGAAAAGTCAGCGGCGAGTCTGGCAGTAAGTTATGAAATTAGTCAGCTCCGCCCTGGGGACAGGCCTCCGTTGTGTCCAGGACATCTTCATGTAGCGGTGACACAGAAAGGCGGCGACCGTCATTAAGGAATTCATCACCCAGGAAATTGTTCACTGTCTACAGAATGGAGCAGCGAGTGTCATACCTCTTCTCACTGTTACCATCAGGAAGGAGGTGCAGAAGCCTAAATCCACACACTCAGCGAATCAGGAACCAATTCTTCCCCTACGTCATCCAATGTCTAAATGAACATTGAACCTAAGAACACTGCATCACACTTTTACCTCTTTTGCTCTATTTTTAATTTAACAATTACTCTAAATGGATGTTTGATTGATTTTCATTTCTAGATGTTTCATGCATTGATTGTACTGCTGCCGCTAGTTTAACAGATTTCTCGACATCTGTCCGAGATATTAAACCAGAATCTGATTGTGATTCTGAAGTAAGTCACATCCATAGGACAGATGTTGGTGAAGATCGGAACTGAGACTCTCAATCCGGATCAGCAGAAAATGAGTTCAGTGGGAAGATTCCAGCTCTCGAAATCCCAAGCGTTTGGCACAACAATGTGACCGGAGTGAGCAGTTTCGCTTGTCACCTAATTTCTGCCCGCACCGATTCGCAACCCTATGAAATGTATAAGCCGATGTTGTATGCAAGTTAGAGGCACTTGTGTCCTGGTCGGAAAAAGTGAAGTGGTTAAACTATATAAGTTCACTCGCCAGTTTCTCGTTCTTCCATATTAATGTCTACAGCGCTCATCAACATGCTTTCATCATCATCGCTTTCCAAAGACTGCTGCGCTGTTTCCATTTTACACGGATTTCCACAACAGAGTGTAACAGCAACACGGTCTCCCAACTCCTACACTGACCTCCTGAGGCCAGGGCGCCGAACACCTTTCTCACAGTCTCTCTGCATATGAGACGGGTTTCAGCAAAATATGCACTTCTACGACTCTCTTTCTCCCTGCTGGTTTGCACTCCCCGGTGCTCTATCATTCCTAGAATAAATACTCGGCTGGTTTGACATTCCAAAATGTGAAACCTCAAACTTATCTGCCTTGAAAACTATTTCCTATTCCTTCTTCAGTATTCCTGTTTGATATAGCCAATTATCTCGAGCGTCAATGCAAAAGTCGTGAAGCAAATCCCTGATAATGTCCAATAACGGGGCTCGTCCGGGATTTGAACCCGGGACCTCTCGCTTGTGCTTTTCCGAAGCGAGAATCAGATCACTCGAGACCAACGAGCCCGCATTCGCAGATTGCGTCACAATTGAACTGCGAAGCTACTTAAAGTTAATTAGTGTATCACCCATTGTCCTCTCCGTGTTTGAGAAGAGAGCCTGATGTCGAAATATGTTGGGCCCGTATTGCTTTGAGATTACAAGAGTATTTGTTACTTGATTCAGTCAAAAAAAGAATATAACGGACCCTGATGTAGAGCAGATCAGAATGCGTTTGCCAATGGAAAGGACCCAAACAGGGGACGCTTGTTTAAAACTCAGTTCCGAGCATACTTTTCTTGCATTGGGTGATGCCTCTGAGCAATTCCCTGCCCCGGTGAATAATTGGCATGATTTCAGGTGGGTGTACAGAAGCATTTGTTTCATGAACAGCGGAGACGTTTGATAACTAAGAACTTTATTCAGGACGAATTTTCACACGTCGATGCTGCCCGGCCTGCTGAGTTCCTCCAGCCTGTTGGAATGCAGAACATTGAATAACCGACGAGGCGGTGGTGAGGTTAAAGCGATGTACTGGTCACCTATTCTGTTTTGTAAACGTGCGTCCGAATCCCGTCCTTGACCTTGCCCGTTTGTTTTGTGGCACCATCAGCTGCACTTTCACATAAACCGCTTCAAAGTGATCATTCAAGTTCAGCTTCAAATTCAATGTTATTAAACCGTAAACAGGCAAACAGCTAGACGAACGTTTTTCTGGGTCTAAGCAGGGAAACACAAAACCTACATCACATACAACACATAAAATTATGTTAACACAATAACATTACCAGATATTAAATATATATTCGGGAGGTATACTGTACAAGTTGACATTAAGTGCGTATCCAGTACAGCATATAGTTAAACATATGTGAATAATGCTACAGACGTTGCCATAAATAATGTTTAATGGATGCTAACTGGCTGGTCAGAAGTCTCACAGGGCGAAGAAGATGTTACCCAGCCGAACAAATCTTGTTCCTAGCCCGTGGTACGTTCTGCCTGACGGTATGAAGTCGGAGACATTGTGGAACAGTAGGACGAATGCGAGTTGTCTTTGATATTGACGGAGAGCCCCTGATGAATTCCTCAGCCGTTCTCACAATCCATTAAAATCTCCGGGACAAAATTGATCAACTTTTTCCCTCCCTTTCAACACAAGTGTCCGACTGAGTGCTGTCCGTTTCACTGGATCTTCTGCTCAGCCTGAGAACTTGACTTTGATGGAAGAAGAAGAGTAAGCTGCCGTCCTATCCCGCAATCAAGGTGAGATTTATTGACCCGTCGTGGGCAATTTCTGGATTTCCGCGAACTTCTGCCATTCATAAGATAGCAATGGACATTTTGCTGCAGATGTTTTCTGACATGCGTGAGCAGTGTTCCTCCTGTTTAACAAGCATCGAGAGCAAGGATGACGTCAGACATTGAAAGCTACCGAATGCAGACAGGACCAGACACGGTGGAAGTGGAGATGAGTTTCCTACGGTGGGGATATCCAGAAGTAGCGGGCACAGCCTCAGAATTGAGGGGGCGACCATCTAGAACCGCAGTAAGGAGGATGTATTTCATTAGCCAGAGAGTAGTGATTGTCACACTCGGTCTGTGGGTATTTTTAAAGCACAAGTTGAGAGCTTCCTGATTGGTCAGGGTATTAAATAATGTGGCGAAAAAATAGGTGTATGGTGTTGAGAAGGATCCAGAATTAGCCAGAATCGAATGGTAGAGCAGATTCGATGGGCTGAATGGCCTTCTTCTCCTCCTATGTCCTATAGCAGGCGTGGGCGCTTTATCGGTTTAAGACTCTGGTACAGGATCACACAAACAACATATACTTTTTGATGTGTTTTATTGCCACTCAAACGGAACAGGTGACTAACAGTAGAGCATCGGTCTGTGATGACAAAGGCCACGGAGCTAAGCAATGGACAAGATCAACAATAACAATCATGAAACCGAGAGGCGATCCTGAGGGTGTTTCACAACAACTTTCACTGACAGCTCGCATCGTCATTTCTTCATCTTCGAGATTTTGTAATTTCGTGTCAAACTATCCATCCCTCATTACAATTGGGATTGTAGTCGAATGACATCATGTTTATTTTTCTCCCAGCGGTTGTAAGACAGTCAGCCTTGCGGAGTATTGAGTATTCAGTGTGCTGGATAGAGTATAAATGTATAACCGTGGAGATTCATCAGCTCAAGGTTTCTTCAGTGTGATCGCAGGCAGCTGGAAGACAGTCTGAATCTCACACAGCATGCTTGAAACGTTTTACCGTGTGAGAAAGACATATTACTTGATCATTGCCGTGATAGGTGTTCCTGGTAAGAATATCGGCGAACTATCATTTGCAGTCTTATGTGTGCGGTCTGTGGTCTCGTTCAGTTACCGACAGCGTTGTGATGTCGCTGTATCGGTGCAAACATTGTGTCAAAACTCTGTGCTTTTTCAGAAGCTCCCTTGTCAGCTGAAAATGAACCGACTATTGACACAGATGTGGAGAGGAAGTTCGGTGAGATGGACTCATTTTATGGATTCAGAGCAGGCAGTTTTGATTTGTGATCAAATCAAGACGTACAAAAATGCTGGATGAACTCAGCAGGTCGGGCAGCGTCCGTTGAAAGGAGCAGTCAACGTTTCTGGTCCTGACGAAGGGTTTCGACCCGAAACGTTGACTGCTTCTTTCAACGGATGCTGCCCGACCTGCTCAGTTCATCCAGCTTGCTTGTACGTCTAGTTTTGATTTATCAATGCAAAGTCGCTGTCGGAGTAAACTCCCGTCATTCACTGCGCCCGGCACCTTTACCGGTTACTTGGTTTTATCCGTCTCAATGGTGATACATGTTTGAAATTTAAAGGTATTGCGCGGTGTTTTCAGAAACTGCTGCGAGCTCGAAGGGAAAGCGAGCAGCGAAACCCCGGAGAGATGCCGCGGAGAGCGGTAGACATCACTTCCGAGTGAGAATCCGAAGCATCGGGAGCTTTCAACAGTCATATCGGGTGTGTGTGTGTTTTAGTGTACCGGGGATTGTTTCCACGCTCTGTTATCGGCCAAGTGAAGCAAGAAGAAAGAGTCAACCCGGCAGTGTCCGTGACAGGTCAGACCGGGTAACGGCGATACTCCGCTCTCGAAAAAAAAGCTTGGAAGCATTTAGCTAAATGCTGCAGGAATTTCGGAGCAACCGAATGTTTTGAAGTATCTGCATTGACTTCCCTTTGAAAATTAGATTGTTTAATCACTAACCTGCAGAATATCTGTAAGTTCAGCGGGTCAGGTAAAATCTTTAAAAGTGAAAAATGAAACTTTCTGTTAAGATCCGTTGACACAGTGTGAAGGAGCTACGAAGAGAAGTTATTGCAGAATGCAAACGAAGCGAGAATAAGACATGAAAATGCGGGAAATAAAATTGCTTTCAACAACGAACTTCGGAAGTGGACAGAGACGGAGGGAGCAGGCCTTCGATCTATATGGAGTTTGCCGGAACATAAGTGACGGGAACTCGGCAAGCAGTATCGCTGAGACAGTTGCTGAGGAATCTTGGCCTCTCACGCTAGTCGAGAACCTTCTGGTGTGAAATTTATACTTGTTTTCATAGCGCTTTTGGCCATCAGATGACAATGTCTCCTTCTCAAACAGCGTTCCTCTTCCAGTCCCGCGTTCTGTACCCGTTCACCCAGCATTCACGCGCCTTGGGCATCGGTCCTTCCGCTTTACACTTGTCAACCTCCAGTAGTGAGTTCTCTGCAAAGTTTGATTGTGCTCAATTTCCAGTTTATCACTGTCCTGAGACCCACGGAGCGGCGAGACTGTAATTCACTCTCTATTTCTGCTTTCCCCCCCCCCCCCAGTGAACTTAGTGGCGATTGTGATCCTGTCCCGGGGAAAGTGCGGCCTCTCCATCTGCACCACTCGGTACCTGGTGGCCATGGCAACGGCGGATCTAATAACCATTATCTTTCGGGTCGTTTTGTGGCGAATCAGTTATTATTAATTCCCCGGGACATTCCTGGATATCACCCCCGTATGCAGTGTGATCTCTGTCCTGGGATTTTCAGCCACAGACTGTTCTGTCTGGTTCACCGTCAATTTTACGTTTGATCGGTTTGTCGCCATTTGTTGCCAGAAGCTGAAAACAAAATATTGCACCGGGAAAACTGCGGCTGTGGTTCTGGCAACAACCGGCGTTCTGCTCTGTTTTAATAATGTGCCCAGATTCTTTACATACCATCCTGCGAAAGTCATTGACAATATACCTTGGGACTGTATTCCAAAGCCCGGCACCTATACGGATCCCGCGTGGTTGGGGTATGACTGGCTTACTACCGTCCTAACGCCATTACTCCCGTTCGTGTTAATACTCCTGCTAAACGCTCTGACAGTCAGACACATTTTAGTGACGGGTCGCGTCAGTCAGGGGCTGAGGGGTCAGAGCAAGGCGGAGAACCGCAGTGACCCGGAGATGGAGAGCAGGAGGAGGTCTGTGATCTTACTTCTCTCCATCTCCGGAAGCTTCATCATCCTGTGGTCGGTGAACGTTGCCGAATTCCTTTATTACACCATCGCCGGACTGGATCCAAAGAATTACAACGAATCAGAGTACATACTTCTGCACTTCGGATACATGCTCATAATATTAAGTTGCTGCACAAACACGTTTATTTATGGGGTAACTCAGTCCAAGTTCAGAGAGCAGTTCATCAGCGCAGCGAAATATCCGCTCGCATCAATTATTCAACTACTTAATAAACAAAAAATCTAAATTCTTCTCAGAGGCGGTCTCCCCGATTTCAGTGTCGATACTACAGATCTATGCCGGCTGGTGGCTACTGGCATCAGCGCTGGACTTCGGGGCGAGAAGTTCCGGTTCGAATCCGGCCGGCTACCTTGCACGCTCTCCGGAAATGTCTGGGTTGAGTGTCGAGCTGGCAAGTCGACCTCGTTAGAAAACAAACAAACAAAATAACTGAAGAGGGATAGGCTCTTCCAGGTTCCAGGTTTTCAGGCGGTCACCCGGTGAAAGCGACAGCGGTGAAAATAAAAGGGAGAGACACACAACACGGGAACAGACCCTTCAGAATCTATGCTTTATACTTTGCTTTATTGTCACCAGACAATTAATACTAGAGTGTACAATCATCACAGCGATATTTGTTTCTGCGCTTCGCGCTCCCTGAAGTACGGATCTGGAATCTGCGACCTCCACCTCGGAACAAAAATTAAACTCATACTACCTTTTATTTTTTATCTTTTCACTGTATTCCTTCTTTAGTCTCCACCGCTTCCCTTTGGGTAATAACAGAGCGGGTGAGGATCTGAGCATATTCAGGACCAAATCGGCAGGAATGCAACTCATTTGATAGTTTTGTCTTCTGCTCGGGAATGACACGAAAAAGAAAACAAACAGCCGAGATTTGCAGTAAACTTTACACCTCTCCTTCGTATTAGATAAACTTGTTATGCAAAAAAAATAAAACAGCTCCAGAAAATTCGTGTATTTTGTTCACAATTGTGTAAATTTCTATGGATAATCCTAATGTTCTCTCTGCATTAAGGAAGGAATGAGTTACACTTCCTGATTTCTAAAAACAAACATCCGAGCAAACTGCATATTAAATCTCCATTGCATTCACTCCAGCACAATCTCATGTTTATACTACTGCAAACAACAACAGTAACAATGATGATGTTGATGATAATCTCTGTTCCGGGTCTCTTCTCATCTCCCTCGTCACTCAGACTTCGCTTCCCACTCCAAATCATTTCCCCCAACCCAGATCCCTCGACTCACCCAAGCATTCCTCCTCCTGGCCTGGTTCGACCTCTCCCCCTCGGTTTCTTTCTACCTCATCTTCCTCGCGCCCCATCTCTCACTCCTTCTACCGCCAGTATCTCTCCTCGGCACTCCATTCTCTCTCTCTCAGAGCTTTTCCGCTCCAGTCTTTCCTCATGCTGCTCCCTCTCTCCCCCTCCCTCATCTATCTGCCCCACATACCCTCTCCGGCCACACTCTCTCCACCGTCTCTTTCTCTGCCGCTATTTCTCTCTCCCCGTCACATCTTCCAGACACTATCTCGCCTCCGAGGTGCTCTCTCCCATTTTCTCTTACCCCTACCCTCTTTACCCCGCCCTTCCCGCTCCTCAGTCCCTTACCCTGTCATTCCATTTCCACTCGGCTCTCTCCATCGTCTCTCTCGTCAAGCCTCTCCCTGCCCTATTCTCTCTTATTCCATTTCTCTCTCTACCTTTCACTCTCTCCCACTCTCTCACCATTTCTCTCTCATTCTCTCTCACCGCTTCTCTCCGCAGTCTCTCTTTCCCTGTCCATGCCCCTCCCCAGTCTCTCTTTACCCTGTACATGTCCCTCCCCAGTCTCTCTTTCCCCTGTCCATGCCCCCCCAGTCTCCCTTTACCCTGTCCATGTCCCTCCCCAGTCTCTCTTTCCCCTGTTCACGTCCCTCCCAAGTCTCTCTTCTTCCAGTCTATCTCCCAGGCTCCCTCTCCAATCTCTCTCCAACCAGTCTATCACCCAGGCTCCCTCTCCAATCTCTCTTCAATCAGTCTATCTTGTCCAGTCTGTTTCTCCCAGACTGGTTCGCTCAATCTCTATGCCAGAAGTCTCTATCCCTGGTCTGCTTCTCCCTCTCTCCCAATGTACCTCCCCCCCCCCCCACCAATCGCCCTCGCCAGTCTCTCTGTTATCGAATCACTCTCTCCCCAGTCTCTATCTACCGATTCTCTCTCCCCAGTCTCTCGCCCTCTGTCACTCGCCACACTCTCTCACTCCAGTCTATCTCCACCTAGTCTTTCTCTTCCCCAAGTTGTCTCCGTCTCTCTCCCCAGTCTCCCTGTTTCTCTCTCATACCGGTCCACTTTCTCCTCCAGTTCTCACACACAGTTCCTCCCGCCCCCCGCCGTTTTCCTCCCATAGGCCATCGGCTCCGTCTCTCTCTCAATTGTCTTCTCTCCTACGTCCCTCTCCCCTGTCCTTCTCTCCTCCCCAGACACCCTCGTCTCTGCACATTCTCCAGTCTCCCTTTATCCCCATTACCACTCCCGTCTTCCACTGTCTCTCCCATCGCTGTCGTTTTCCAATCCCGCTACCTCTCCCCAACCCGGAAATCTCTCTCCCAGTCTCCCATCCTACCAACCCTCACCCCGTGTCTATCACCTCCGGATTATCTCCCCGCTATTCTCTTTCTCATTCATCCTCTCTCAAGTCCCCCAGTTTCTCTCTGTACAGTCTGTCTTCCTCACGTCTGCCTCTCCCTCCCCGTCTCTTGCTTGTCTCTAGTCTCCCTCCTCGCAGGGGCTCTCATTCCACACTTTCATCCGCATTCTCACCCTTTCTCCCTCTCTCCTACCAGTCTATTTCTCTCCTGTCTTTTGACCCTTCAGACTTTTGTTCCCCGCCTAGTCTTCTCTCTCTCTCTCTCTCTCTCTCTCTCTCTCTCTCTCTCTCTCTCTCTCTCTCTCTCTCTCTCTCTCTCTCCACCCCCCCCCCAAGGCTTTCTGTCTCCCGGTTTCTATCAGCCCATTCGTTCTCTCTCCTTCAACTCTCCCTCGCCCTGTTTCTCTCTCCTCGTCACTCTCCTTCTATGCATATCCTTCTCTTGTCTCAGGCCCCGTACTTGTCACTCGCTGCTTCTCAACCTCTCCCTTTCTCCCGTCTTTCACCCAGTCTTTCTCCTTCCTACGCTCCTCTTTCGCTCCCCGTGCTTCTCCGCATATCTGCAAGACTCTCTTTCACAAGTCTCCCTTTTCTCCCAGTCTGTCTTTCCTCTGCCGCCTCTCTCACTATAACTCTTTCGCCCACTCCCACTCATTCCAACCAACCTTTCTCCTCCGTAGTCTTTCTAACCTGTCTCTGCTCCCTTGAAATTTATTTTCCCTCACGTCTCTAGTTCGTTCGCTTTCCCTTACCTCGCTGATCTTCGTCTGTCTCTCGTTTTTATTTCAGGTTCTCTACCCATCTCTCTCTTCCCCGTGTGTCTCCACTCCACTGTCCACTGTGCTCTCATTCTCCCGTCATTGCCTCCCCCTCGTCCGGTTTTGCTCGGACTCCTTCCAAGGCTTGGAAAATGTTTAACACTGCGGATACTTGCTGATGGTATTAATTTGCTGATTAAACACGTTTATTTATGGGGTAACTCAGTCTAAATTCAGAGAGCAGTTCCCCAGCGCAGCGAGATATCCTGTCATGTCAACTAATTAATAACTAAAATGTCTAAATTCTTCTCAGTGGAGGGAGGATGTATTTTTCCACCTTGAGAGTGCAAAACCGGCGGTCATTGGAGAACGTGGCAGCGGGGAGAATAAAACTGGTTTTCAGCCCGAAGGAGACACATCATGAGAACAGACCCCTCGGCGCCCGCACCCTGCAACCTTCACCTCCGACCAGTGATTAAATTCATCCTGCATCTTATTTTGATTTTTGACCATAACCCCGCTGTCGTCATCGCCGAACCACGTTCAATAATAAATCCCGCCCTACGGTGTAAATACTCAGCGCTCAAGTGACGGACAAAGCCGGTGCTTCTCGCAGACGGAGCAGCTGCTGGAAATATCGCCGTCACAAGGAGAGCGAACGGAATTCACTGTGAGCACCCCGACGGTCAGATCGGGACTGGTCCGAGCTCGCAGTGAGTGGGCAGAACCGCAATGAGATATAGCTGTTTGCACCCAACATGGGATCCGTCAAGACGCGATGAGCAGACAACATCCGCCTGTAAACAGACCAGAATTGTAACTGTCGAGTTTTGCAGTTTTCCAAATTTCCATCCGAGCAAAATACATGTTGAATCTCCTCTGCATTTACTCCAGTACAAACGCATGTATGTTAATAATTTTTTCTTTTTTTTCTCACAGCTAAGACTGGTAAAACTCATTTTTCAATTGCTGGAAACTTTCTTACTATTCTAGTGATATTTATTATTGTAGCTTTCTGGAGATTTACATGAATATTGCTGCATACGAGTAATTATTGTTGCGCAGTGACTCTGGGATGAAACTACCATTGGAAATTACAATTGGGACATTATATACCCTTTTCATATACCATAGTCTTTCAATTTTATTTTTCAAGTCAGCATATTTTTGTAGTTTCTCAAGTACTGATTTCTGTCTATTATGTGTGTTTGGAATGACACACACATACCTGCAGATTTGTCTCTTGTTTTTTATTGGTTGACTATTAAGTAAATTGCCTTTGCTGTTTAATCCTGTAATATTATATCCGGATGTGTCTGATGTATTGCCCTATCTCTAGGAATGGATTGGTCATAATAAAATTGTCGGAATCTAACTCTAAACCTCCCTCAGGATTCGATTTAGAGTAATGGATCGTCTCTTTCATGAGTTTACAATTTAAAGCATGATTTTGGTGATTATGCCTGCCACTTGATTGTGCCTGTGTAAGTAATCAGCTTGAGTTAAACTGTTTCAGGATACTGTAATGTGTTGAATAATTTCTGGTTAATCTTAATTTCTGCCTTCATCGTCTTGTCTTTGTTCGTCTTTTAATGTGTGTTTTCGATATTTTCGTGTTACCCACCCGGTCCTATATTACCACAGAAGGAATGGAACTCCCCCAACACCGTTTCTGAATGTGAACAGCTCCCCGAGCATCTTCTTCTCCTCCGCGCAGTCTACCACTTCGTCCCTCCCTTCTTCCTCACCGTCACCATTCTCTCACCCTCTCTAATAGTTCAGCACACCCCTTCTCCCTCAGCCTCTTTCCTCCGTCCTCACCTCCCCCTTTCCCCTGTCTTATTCCTCTCTCCCCACTTGCCTTCAATCTCACTTTGCTTCTATATATAGTGGCGTGCAAAAGTTTGGACACCCGTAGTCAAAATTTATTTTACTGTGAACATTTAAGCGAGAAGAAGCTGACCTGGTTTCCAAAAGGCATAATGTTAAAGATTACACATTTCTTTAATATCTTAAGAAAGATTACATTTTATTTTCATCTTTTACAATTTCAAAATAACAATAAAGGGAAAAGGGCCCGAAGCAAAAGTTTGGGCACCCAGCATGGCAGTACTTGGAAACACCATCTTTGTCAAGTATCACAGTTGTCGACGCTTTCTGCAGGCAGCTAATAGTCTTTCAATTCTTGGTTGATGGAATTTCGCCCATTCCTCCTTGCAAAAGGCTTCTAGTTCTGTGAGATTCTTGGGTCGCGTTGCTCTTTTGAAGTCCAGCCACAGATGTTCGATGATGTTTAGGTCGGGAGACTATGTGGTCCATGGCAAAACCTTCAGCTTGCAACTCTTGAGGTAGTCTATTGTGGATTTTGAGGTGGCCATGGGATCATTATCCTGTTGTAGAAGCCATCCTCTTTTCATCTTCAGCTTTTTTACAGACGGGGTGATGTTTGCTTCCAGAATTTGCTGGTATTTAATTGAATTCATTCTTCCTTCCACCAGTGAAATGTTTCCCGTGACGCTGCCTGCAACACAAGCCTAAAGCATGATCGAACACCCCGTGTTCATGAAATTCTGCACCTTTTTCTCCTCCAAACATACCTTTGCTCATTGATGCCAAAAAAATCTACTTTAAATTCATCAGTCCACAGGACTTGTTTCCAGAATGCTTCAAGCTTGTTAAGATGTTCCTTTGCAAACTTCTGATGCTGCATTTTGTGGTGAGGACGCAGGAAAAGTTTTCTTCGGATGACTCTTCCATGAACGTCATATTTGTGCAGTTATCGCTGCACAGTAGAACAACCACCACTCCAGAGTCTGCTAAATACAGGAGAGGGCGTGACACTCTCCCACTTCCAGTCCGCTGCAATCGTAGCTGGTGGCGTTTCGCTCCCCAGGGAGTGACGTGCTGCTGCTCGCTTAGGATTTCGGGGCCATACCAAACTTCCTCAACTGTCTGAGGTGAAAGAGGCGCTGTTGTGCCTTTTTCATTTCACAGCTGGTCTGTACAGGCCACGTGATGTCCTCGGTGATGTGGATAGCAGGAACTTAAAGTTGTTTACCCTCTCAAGCGCAGATTCATTGATGTTAATAGGGGTCCGCCCATCTCCATTCCTCCTGTAATCAACAACCAGATCTTTGTTTTTGCGACATTGAGGGAAAGATTGTTTACATGACACCATTGCGTCAGGGAGATAATTTCTTCCCTGTAGGCCACTTCATTATTTTTTGATATTAGGCATATCAATGTAGTGTCGTCGGCAAATTAAGTTAACAGATTGGAGCTGTGGGTGTCGATACAGTCATGGGTATACAGGGAGTAAAGGAGGGGAATCAGTACATGGCCCTGAGCTGCTCCTGTGTTGAAAGTCAAAGGGATGGAGGTGAGGGAGCCCACTCTTACAAACTGCTGGCGATCTGAGAGGCAAGGTCAAGGACGAGATCTCTGAGCTTCCTGTGGAGGCTGGGGGGATTTATGGTGTTGAATACTGAACTGTCGTCCAAGAATAGCATTCTCACATAAGCATCCTTCTTCTCCAGATGTGTAGGGACGGTGTGTAGACATTGGGCATTGCGCCGTCTGTCGATCGGTTGTGTCGATAGGCAGATTACAAGGGATCCAGCATACTCCTTTTGTAAAAGGGTTACATACACTAATCACATAGGCCCGCGTCAGTCACCAAGTAATCTCAATGCCCCGTTGTGTCCCCACAATCTCGTATCATTCCCCATACCCATCCCATTACCCCAATCTCTGCCCACAATCGCGTGGCAGGGTCCAAATTAAACCCTCTACCCACTTGCGTCTCACAGCCCTCTGTCTGTTCCCGAAGTAATTAACTGTGTCAGTAGAAGTAGAATGATATTAAGCTGGAACATCGAAGCATAAATCAGGAACGGATGTGTCCTGGGAAATGCACAACGGAAATGTGAATATATTTTAGGCTACACTTACACCGGGTTCAGGACAGGTTTGCCCCATTCAGACAGGGAAAGGACGGTAGGGTGAAGCAACCATGATTGACAAAAGATGTGAAACATCTGGTCAAGAGGGAGAAAGAAGCTTCAGGAAGCTGAGCTCAGGATTAGAAAGCAAGGATCAGACATGACTGTGGATTTACGAAGTCGCCGGGGACAAACTGAAGAATGGAATTAGGGTAAGTAGAAACGTCTACAGAAGGTCTGCAGTGGCATTCAGGAAAACACCAAGCCATTCGAGATGTATGTGAAGAAAACAGATGACTGGAATGAGTGTAGGAACTGACGGGGATAGAAGATGAAACAAGCCCCTGAGTTCGGGAGAAGAAGGGCAGGTCCTGAATAAAGAATTTAGTTCAGTATTTACCAGTGACAGCGAAACCTCTGAGGAGAGCGGTAAACAGGCCGATGTGTGAGAACATTCCGAGGTTAAAAGAGGATGTACTGGAACTTTAAAAAAAAATACATAGGATAGATAAGTCCTCTTGTGTGTTCGAGAGTATCCCTGGGAGACAGCGGGAAGCGGTGAGTCCTACTTCAGTGACGGGCAAATTATTGGAGAACGTTCTTAGAAACAGGATTTACGAGAATTTGGAGAAAGATTACCTAACTTGGGAGAGTCAGCATGGCTTTGTGAGGGGCAGATTATGTCTCACGAGCCTGGTTCAATTCTGAGAGGATGTGACGGTTAACCATGGCAGGACCTTTCAGAAGGTTTGGTGTCCTGGGAAAGTTGGCTTGTGGATTCAGGACTGACACCCCAGAAGGCCGAGGGTAGTTGTGAATGGAGCGTTTTGTCCCAGGATGCTGGTGCCGGTGGTGTCCTGCAGAGATCTGTTCTGAGAGCCCAGGATATTTGTGCTTTGAAATGATGTGAATAAAGAAGTGGAAGGGTGGTTTATTGTATTTGCAATGATGTGGAGTTTGGTGGAATTAGGGATAGTATAGAAGGTAATTAGAGTTTACAACAGGACAGTGACAGGACGCAGAGCAGCGCTGAGCGGTTACAGATGGAGTTCAACCCGGAACGTTACGGAGTGATTCACGTTGGAAGGGTGAATTTGAAGGCTGAGGTGATACTTTTCCGAGTCAACCGAGGGCCGCACATTAGTACGAGTTCCACAATGGAAACAGAGTGGTGAGACTTTCTCCAATAAACCGAGGCCCGCTCATCGGTACGAGAACCACAATCGGCACGGAGCGGTGCACTGCAGGAGCAGACGGAAGTGTGATTGACAGGTGAGCTTGAACACTTCCGCTTTTCTGCACCTACTTATAGAGACGCTCGAAAGGCAATATACCTGACAGTAAATCAGGGGGGAAATATACAACTTCATGGCAAATGATACAACAGCCTGAGAACCTGCTGATTGATCATAGATTTTGCTTACTATATTTGTTCAAACAGAGAATGGATGGAGAAATAGTGGTAGAATTGTAGCAGGTCTGAGAATATCTTTAAAGTTAAACAGACTGCATCGCAGGTCACGGGTATGGGGCGGTCAAGTCATTCACTGGCAGAGGTCAGGTTCCTGCCAAACGGCCCATGTGTGCCCTGGAAAACATTGTTCTTCAAACTGTCCTCATCCCTCGCTAAACTCCCGAGGACAGTTCTCCTTTTTGACGACAGGTCTCTGAAATATCGCTGTGGATCTTTTACAGTGTTTGGAGGAATATGTGCAGTTTATTTTATTGTAACACATGTCAGCTGTCACTGTGATTTCCATCACTCAAACCGCTCGGAATACTGGAACGAAGGAAAGAAAAGATGATGAACGTTCCCCTTTAATAAATAATTGTTCTCCATTTCACCCGCCAGAACAAACTCCTTCCCTCAATTTCAGAAGCGAATGTGCTCCGTGAAATATTCCAAATATATCGACTTCAAGCTGAATGCCTGATTTAAAATCAACAATGACAAAATATATCTTCATTTAAATAGCTGAAGCCAGGTATCATGGAAAACAACATGGGGAAAAAAAAGCACATCATATTTTGTTTTAAAGTAATGACATTGCAAAATCCCTTGAGGAGTCAAATTCATCACAAGGGGATTGAAAGAGTAAAAATAGTTTAACGTAAATGTTTGTGTAGTTGGTTGTTACTAATGTCCCTGACGTGATCGCCACGCTAATTACCTCAGTGGAATTGCTCTCTCCTCAATAAAAGTCTGCTAAACCGATCACCAGCCCATCTGAGCAGCTGAAACGTTCCGTACAACTGAACGCTGCTTCTGACGGAATATGGGATATCCGGCGATTTACTACATCGCGGCCATTTTCTATCCCACACTTGTAGCGGTCGGTGTCACCGGTAAGATGCCGGAGCTGCTCACTTTATGTATGGTGCCGTCGTTACTCTGCTGCGGTATTCGCACTGTTACTGAGCACAGATGCTACCGTCGGCTGAAACGTGTTTCCGGAATGGAGGTTTTAGGCATCTGATTGTTTTATTTTCATTTTCGTACTTTGTTCGAAGTGATTATTCTTTTGTCAATTACGTATATGCCGATATTGGCATTGTTTCATAATTTCACCTCGCTAGGCTTTCTGAAGTGATGCTGGTCTCTGCTTTTCTAGGTCCGAGTTTCTGTCAGTGCAGACACTTCGACCTTAAAACAACATGGCAGCTTATTTAAATGACTGTCCAGTCTATTTCCGACACGCGGGTCTGTAAATGATAAATTGTGTTTTTTGATTCCACTTTGTCACGGCTGCAAACAATCCCTTCAGCTCTTTCACCTCTAGTAATGGAAATGGTGTTGTTTACTGGGACGATCGTCCGTTCACCGGTCCGTGAGCCGTGGAAGTCAGATCCTTTGCTCTGACCTGCCCAGCCGGAGTGCAGCGACGGAGACTCCCGCTTTCCACTTCCAAGACCCTACCCTGCATACCATCGGTAGAATGGGGTACGCAGGGAGATGACCATATCTCTAATCTCTTTTCAAATTTCTTGTAGTCAATTTAACGGCGATTGTGATCCTATCGCGGGGAAAATGCGGACTCTCCAAATGTATCACCTGTTACCTGGTTGGAATGGCAACAGCGGATCTGATGTTGGTTATCGTTGCTGCTTTAATGGAACAGACCAACAATATCTACATTTATTCTAGATTCCTGCTCATCACTCCTGTATGCGCTCTGACACTTGTATTTCGGGTTATAACGAGTGACTGTTCTGTCTGGTTCACGGTCAGTTTTACCTTCGATCGCTTCATCGCAATATGTTACGAAAAGCTACGGGAGCGATACTGCACCGAGAGAACAGCAACGGTGGTTATGGTGACCGTGGTTATAGTGAGCTGCGGGAGATGTGTCCCGTTTTACTTTGTCATTGAACCTTACGTCATCATTGACAACACGCCGTGGCGGTGCACCACCACATATGAATACGCCACTTCACCTGTGTGGAAAGGATACGAATTACTGGAGAGCATTTTAACACCATTGCTACCAATCGGCTTAATCCTGGTGTTTAACGGGTTAACCGTTAGACATATCGTTGTGGCAAATAGAGTCCGCAGAAAGCTTCGGCACAGCAGCGATAATCAGAAAGATGCCGAGGTGGAAAAACGCAGAAAATCGATGATTTTGCTGTTTTCTATATCAGCTAATTTCATATTATTGTGGATGCCCCATGTAGCCCGTACTCTAAAATGGCAAGCACAAAACTATTTTTACGAGGACAGATATTTGAGTTCCCCGGTATATATCTTCCAACAATTTGGGTTCATGTTAAAATTTCTCAGCATGTGCACCAATACTTGTATCTATACACTGACACAGAGGAAATTCAGAGAGGAGCTGAGGAATGGAATGAAGTATGTGTTCACATTAAATGGCCATCTGTGTAGACAACGTCGGCCTTCAAAGGCAATTCAGTGAAGTTTTCAAATAAAGCCGTTTTACAATGAACAGGCTTGGCATGTATGTCATAAATTCAAACATTCATATGCCTGGTCATCCGGGAATTGGAGAATTGGTGGAAGATTGCTGACGTGATACAGTTCAGGTAGGTAGCAATACAAACACTCAATGCTGCTACCGTGATTGTTAGATTGGTTGAATTATGTGTCACTCGCCTGTCTGTGAAAGGTACATAAGATTCGCTTATGTACATAGACTAATTTTACGTACTTAAATGAACGCTGGTTGTGCGAACTTCCGAACATGATATGTGTCTGACAGGAAATTATAAATTGACAATGTCAATGGCCACTGAAATGTGTCAACAGGGCAGGGATGGATTCAGGGCTTTCCGAGCTTTAGGTGTTTCAAAATGGACAGGGTCAGGTCACAGAGTGTAAAGTGAGTGCGATGGGAAACAAGGGATAGTATCGCAGCTGCAGAAAGGGAGGACAACGTGGAGCGTTCGTTTGTTAATAGACTGGGAGACGAACACAGAAACATGAAGGACGCGATCTCTCCGTTTGGAGTATTCTATACAGCTGCCCACAGATTGAACAAAAATAAAAACGGCGACTGAATCAGTGAGGTACCGATCGGGAAGCGGAACTTGGACACGTGTCATGTTATTGGCAAGGGCAACTGAAAATTCCCTAATATTCTTTGGCACATCCCCAGGGTAAAAGGTTTGGTTATGACAGAAATCCTCAGTTGTGTGCTGGAAGGATTCACGTCACTATATGAAGACAGGCGGACTAGCGAAGAGTCCATTCCGGATCTAATATTAGAAAAGGAAACGGATCAGGTGTCAGATCTCTCCGCGGGTCAGCATTTCAGAACGACAGGGAGAACTCCCCGACATCCACCCTGCACGGGGAGAGCATGGAATTATTTAATTCCGATTCATCGGACTACGTGGCAGGAACTTGGGAAGGTAAATAGGAAAATGATGTACTCAGGGAAATGCACAACACATATGTGGAGATTGTTCAGGAAACACTTACATGGGGTTCAGTAAAAGCTTGTCTCATTGATGCAGGGAAAGGATGATAGCGGAAAGTAACCCTTGCTGACAAGAAATTGGAACAGCTTGTCAAGAGGAAGAAAGAAAGATACTTAAGGTTCAGGAATAAGGATCAGATAGGGTTAGGGCGAGTAACAATGTAGATAGAAAATGAATTTAACAATGGACTTCAAAGTTAGAAGGGGAGCAGAGAGCAGTAAGATAATTGAAGAGCAGAAAGATGACTGGAGAGAGTGTGGGCAGATCAGAGGTAAAAGAGGAAAACTTGTGTCTGGAGTCCAAGGAGGCGGTGAAGCTCCTCACTGAATACATTGATCAATGTGAACACAGCGTCAAAAGGCAGATTTGCCAGAACCTGCCGACGCTCAGAAAGAGGATGCGCTGGAAACTTGGAAAACATTATGATAAATGATTCCCCGGTGTCGAAAGGGATATAGTCCAGGTAATTTTGGAAGGTGAGCAAAGATTTTGCTGCACCTTTAGACAGGATATTTGTATCTTCGCTGGCCACGGAAGTAGAACTAGATGATTGGAGAGTGGAAAATGTTATTCAATTGTTGACGAAAGATAATAGGGATATTTCTTTTAATTTTAAGCAGGCAGTCTTACATCAGTAGTGGGTAAACTACTGGAGAGGATAATTGAAGAAGGAATTTATGTGTATTTGGAGAAACTTAGTCTGGTTAAGGAGAAACAACATGGCACGTTGACCTTTATTAGCCAGACTGAGTTATTTGAAAAAGTGAAAATAAATCAAACAGAAGAATTAGAACAATAGACAATAGACAATAGGTGCAGAAGTAGACCATTCGGCCCCTCCAGTCTGCATCGCCATTCTGAGATCATGGCTGATCATTCACTATCAATACCCAGTCCCTGCCTTGTCCCCATATCCCTTGATTCCCCTATCCATCAGATATCTATCCAGCTCCTTCTTGAAAGCATCCAGAGAATTGGCCTCCACCGTCTTCCGAGGCAGTGCATTCCACACCTCCACAACTCTCTGGGAGAAGAAGCTCTTCCTCAACTCTGTTTTAAATAACTGACCTCTTATTCTCAATCCATGCCCTCTGGTACTGGACTCTCCCAACTTCTGGAACATAGACCTGCCTCAATCCTATCAAATCCTTTAATTATCTTAAACGTTTCAATCAGATCCCCTCTCAATCTCCTCAATTCCAGCGTGTACAAGCCCAATCTCTCCAATCTCTCTGCGTAAGACAGCCCTGCCATCCCAGGAATCAACCTAGTGAATCTACACTGCACTTCCTCAATTGCCAGAATGTCCTTCCTTAAATCTGGAGACCAAAACTGTACACAATATTCCAGGTGTGGTCTCACCAGGGCCCTGTACAAATGCAAAAGAACATCCTTGCTCTTGTATTCAATTCCCCTTGTAACAAAGGCCAACATTCCATTTGCCCTCTTCACTGCCTGTTGCACTTGCTCATTCACCTTCATTGACTGGTGAACTAGGACTCCTAGGTCTCTTTGCATTTCTCCCTTACCTAACTCTTCACCGTTCAGACAATACTCTGCCCTCTTGTTCCTGCTTCCAAAGTGGATATCTTCACATTTATTCACGTTGAATGACATCTGCCAAGTATCAGCCCACTCACCCAGCCTATCCAAGTCTCCCTGTATTCTCCTAACGTCCTCTTCGCATGTCACACTGCCACCCAGTTTAGTATCGTCAGCAAACATGCTGATATAGTTTTCAATGCCCTCATCTAAATCATTGACATAAATCGTAAAGAGCTGTGGTCCCAATACAGAGCCCTGTGGTACCCCACTAGTCACCTCCAGCCAGTCTGAGAAACACCCATTCACTGCTACCCTTTGCTTTCTATCTGCCAACCAGTTTTCTATCCATGTTGAAACCCTGCCCCCAATGCCATGAGCTCTGATTTTACTCACCAATCTCCTATGTGGCACCTTATCGAATGCCTTCTGAAAATCTAGGTACACAACATCTACTGGCTTACCCTCGTCTAACATCCTTGTTACACCCTCAAAAAACTACAACAGATTAGTCAAGCATGATTTGCCCTTGGTAAATCCATGCTGGCTCGGCCTAATCCTATTTCTGCCATCTAGATGTGCCACTATTTCGTCCTTAATAATGGACTCAAGCATCTTCCCCACGACTGACGTTAGGCTAACAGGGCGATAGTTCTCCGTTTTCTCCTTCCCTCCCTTCTTGAAAAGTGGGACAACATTAGCCACTCTCCAATCTTCAGGAACTGATCCTGAATCTAAGGAACATTGGAAAATGATTACCAATGCATCCGCAATTTCCTGAGCCACCTCTTTTAGAACCCTCGGATGCAGACCATCTGGACCCGGGGATTTATTAGCCTTCAGTCCTACCAGTCTACTCATCACAGTTTCTTTCCTAATGTCAATCTGTCTCAATTCCTCTGATATCTTATGACCCTGGCCCATCCATACATCTGGGAGATTGCTTGTGTCCTCCCTGGTGAAGACAGATATAAAGTATGCATTAAATTCTGTTGCCATTTCCCTGTTTCCCATAACAATTACTCCCAATTCATACTTCAAGGGGCCAACATTGTTCTTAACTATCTTCTTTCTCTTCACATAGCTAAAAAAGCTTTTGCTATCCCCTTTTATATTCCTGGCTAGACTGAGCTCATACCTGATTTTTTTCTCTCCGTATTGCTTTTTTAGTTAAGATCTGCTGTTCCTTAAAACTTTCCCAATCATCTGTATTCCCACTCATCTTAGCCCTGTCATACTTCTTTTTCTTCAATGCTATACAATCTATGACTTCCTTTGTCAACCAGTGTGGCCCCTTCCCCCTCTTTGAATCCTTCCTTCTCATTGGAATGAACTGCATTTGCATCTTTTGTATTCTGTCCAAGAATATCTGCCACTGCTGATCCACTGTCTTTCCTGCCAGGGCATCCGCCCATTTAACTTTGGCCAGCTCATCCCTCATGGCTCTGTAGTCTCCTTTATTTAATTGCAACACTGACACCTCTGATCTGCCCCTATCCCTCTCAAATTGTAGATGAAAACTTATCATGTTATGGTCACTACTTCCTAATGGCTCCTTTACTTCAAGATCACTTATCAATTCCTGTTCATTACACATCACCAAGTCCAAAATAGCCTCGTTCCTGGTTGGCTCAAGCACAAGCTGTTCCAAAAATACATCCCTTAGACACTCCACAAACTCCCTATCCTGGGGTCCAGCACCTACCTGATTCTCCCAGTCCACCTGCATGTTGAAATCTCCCATAACGACTGCATTACCTTTAGCACATGCCAATGTTAACTCCCTAATCAACTTGTACCCAATATCCACGCTACTGTTTGGGGGCCTGTACACAACACCCATTAGGGTCTTTTTACCGTTACTGTTCCTCAGCTCAATCCACACAGACTCTACTTCCCCTGTTCCCAAGTCACCTCTTGCTAAGGACTGAATCTCATTCCTCACCAACAGGGCCAGCCCACCCCCTCTTCCCATATTTCTGTCTATACGATAGCACGTATACGCTGGTACACTCAATTCCCAGGCCTGATCCCCTTGCAGCCATGTCTCCGTTATCCCAAAAATATCGTAGTTCCCCATTTTCATCTGAGCTTCAAGCTCATCTGTCTTATTTCTGACACTACGCGCATTCAAGTATAGAATTCTTAGCCCATTCCTCCTCTCTTTGCTTAAAACACTGTCTACTGTACCTAACCCAGCTCCTTGAACTTCCATCGGGCAAATTGCACCCTGAATTTTGATGACCTTCTCAAGATCACCCAAACTTTGTACACATTTAACCCCATGCACCTTCTGACCAACCCTCTGGATCTGGATCCCTGCCCCCTGCACATCTAGTTTAAACCCCCCCGAGCAGCACTGGCAAACACTCCTGCAAGAATGTTAGTACCCCTCCGGTTCAGATGTAGACCATCCCTTCGAAACAGATCCCAATGTCCCTGAAACAAAGACCAATTATCCAAAAACCTGAACCCTTCCTTCCTGCACCATGCTCTCAGCCTCGTATTAATGTGCATAATCATTCTATTCTTCGCCTCACTCGCACGTGGCACGGGTAGCAATCCCGAGATTGTCACCCTGGAGGTCCTGCCTTTCAGCTTCACTCCTAACTCCCTGAACTCTCTAAGCAGGACCCCCTCACTCACCTTACCTACATCATTGGTCCCTACATGGACCACTACATCTGGGTTCATGCCCTCACTCTCAAGAATAGCCTGCACCCGATCTGAGATGTCCCGGACCCTGGCACCAGGGAGGCAACATACCATCCGAGACTCCCGATCTGCCCCACAAAATCTCCTATCTGTCCCCCTAACTATAGAATCCCCTAAAACTATCGCTCTCTTCTCTTCCCTCCTCCCCTTTCTAGTTGAGGGTTCAACCTCTGTGCCAGAGGCAGGACCACTACAACTCATTCCTAGTAGGTCATCCCCATCAACAGTATCCAGTACGGTGTACTTATTGTTAATGGGAATGGCCGCAGGGGTGCTCTGCTCTCTCTGCCTGCTCCCCCTGCCTCTCTGGACCGTCACCCATCTGTCTACTTCTTGGTTTTTTGGTGTGACTACCTCCTGATAACTCCTATCTATCTCTGCCTCCACCTCCCGAATGATCCGTAGTTCATCCAGCTCCTGCTCCAACTCCCTAACTCGGTCTGATAGGAGCTGCAGCTGGACGCACCTTTTGCAGGTGTGGTCATCAGGGACAACTGTGTTGACTCTGACTTCCCACATACTGCATACGGAGCACACCACTGCTCTGACTGTCTCCCCCATTACCTGAACTGGATTAATAGAATAAGTCTAAAAAGCACCTAGCGACCTTACCTTCTTCCGCTCAGCGAGCAATCACACAGGCTTACCGAAGTCCCCTTACGCCGAAGCCCACTTAGCCAAAGCCCTGAACTCTGCTTCCACGGACTCCGCTGCCCGCTCTGAAAAGAAGTCCTGCCTTTTAAAGTGCGCGCTCGACGCTGACGTCACTCGCGCCTGCGCAGTTCCCCCTCCTCCACAGGTATTGACCAGGTAGGCTTAAATCCTACCTACACGGTCGAATTCTCTGAGCTCCCAGGTGAATCACAAGCTGTAACTTGCTCCCGATTCAAATGACAGAACAGTCGATGTGGCTGCATTAATTATGCTCAGGCTTTTCATCAGCTCCCCAAAGTGGACTAATTCCGAAAGTCAGATGGCATTGGATCGAGGGAAACCTGACTGCGTTGATTCAGAATTGGCTTCCTATCCGAAAGCAGATGATGTAGTAGACCGAGTGAATTCTGGCTGGAAGACAAAGGACATCCGTGTTCCGCACGGAGAGTCGAAACTTCGGTACAATTTACAAGTCTATTGCGAGTTCGCAGTTACAGTGCTCCAAGAAATAGAGCTGAGGAAATAATCGATTTAATCTGATCACACAGCAGCACCAGGATAATTAATGGAATTTGGACTGACGACGTAAGCAAATCGCTGAGCGATTGACTGCACCTGCTCGTTTTCTATACTGACCTGTCATTTACATATTACAGGGCAAATGCAACAATGAGTTTACAACATGATTTCCAGTGAAGCCCTAGAACTTAAAACCAGCATTTCAAAGTGTTTAGCAGCAGGTTCTGGTGCTTATTAAAAGAACCTCCCTTCCAAAATGTCAATTCCAAATTCCCAATTCAAGTACACACCAATTTATCTGAATGCCAATTTACCACTGAATCGTGGTTTTATCATATCGGGTGTAGATACGCGCATATTTCGATCCATTTCACCCTGAATCCACATGGCAGGTGTGGAATCCGTGTCTCCCTCTGAAATCAATAATAATTGAAATACACAAATCTACACAACTGAAAACGCAGTGAAGGCAAAGCAAATATCCGGGCTCACTCTTGACTTCCTTGAAAACCATCGCAGGCAATTGGGGAATACAAAATAAACAATTTCCAAAGCTTCCATCTTCTCATGTCATAACCATTCAAGAACACTATCAACGACTTTCTAGATTGGTCAGTGCTGTGACACAGTGAAGTTCTAACCCAGACAGACAGTCAGACACCGATAGGGATCCATTGCACAGGAACAGGGTCTTCAACCCGTCAGGCCACTGAGGAATTACTTAAACTGCCTACTGCCATCGACTGAACCCGGACCGTGGCCATCCATTCCCCAGTACTTATCCAAACATTTCGTAAACATTGGCATCGGAATCTCAATCACTGTTTGCGTTGGCGACACTGTCTACCCTCTGACCACCCTCTGGGTGAAGAAATTTCCCCTAATGTTTCCATTAAACCATTCGTCCATGATTTTTAGTTGTATTCTCACCGAACATCAGTGGAAAAAGTCCGCTTGCAGTTACGCTCTCCATCCGCCTCATACTGTTGTACACCTCTATGAAATCTCCCCTCGGTTCCGTGCCCGCTCGGGAATAAAGTGCTAACATATGTAACCTTTCTTTTTAATTGAAAACATTCAGTCCCGGCAATAGCCGCGTAATTTTTTTCTGTATTCTTTCAGCCCTTCTAGTCCATGCCGACCAGTTTTTGTTGTTACTGCCTGGTTCCAGCTACCTGCACCAGAGCCTCCATACACCTCCCATCCACGTGCCCACACAAATTCCTCTTGAGTGTCTCAATAAAACCCACATCCTCCACTTCCACTGGCAGCTCATTCCACACTCTCACCAACCTCTGAGTGAACAATTCCCCTTCAGATTCCCCGAAAATAATTCACTTTCACCCTGAACGTATTAATTGTTTTAACTTGCTGCAAACCTACTCTCCATACCCTGTACATTCTCAACCAAATTACTGATCTCGATGACAAGTAGCAGTGGTTGATGTTCAAAGTAAATATCAGAGTACATAAATGTCACCACATACAACCCAGAGACTGCTTTTCCTGCAGGAACACTTAGCAAATCTATAGAATAGTAACAGGATCAATGAAAGATCAAGTGGAGCATAGAATTCAACAAACTGCAAATGCAAATATAGTTAAGTATCAATGAATAATGAGAGCAATGGGGTGTAACCCTGGGGAACCTCACTAAGCCCGGGCCTCGAGTCCAATAAACAGCCTCCCACCATCACTCTCTGCTTCCTACCATCAAGACAACTGTGCATCCAGTGAGCCAGCTCTCCCTGGATCCCGTGTGATCTGACTTTCCACAGCAACTTACCATGTGAACGTTCTTGAAGGCCTCACTGATGCCAATATCAGCCCCGATCCTGGGACAGCGGTGTCACCGATCAGAGGGCATAGATTTAAGCAGAGGATGAAGAGGTTTAGAGGGATCTGAGGAGGAGATTTCTCACTCAGAGGGTAGCTGAAATCTGGAACTCACTGCCCGAGGTGGTGGTGGAGGGGCAGGTCCCTTCACAACATTTACGAAGCGGATGAGCATTGAAACTGCCGAGATACAGTCGGCTGTGAACCAAGTGCTGATAAATGGGACCAGTGTAGACAGTGAGTGGATGGTCAGAACAGGTATGGCCGGCCAAAGGCCTGTTCCCGTGCTGTGTGACCCACCACTCCGGACATGCTAAATTAACGATGGTGGCACCTCAAGGCATTGATTTCAAAACTCCACACCCCTCTCCAACCTGAAATAAACCAGACTGAACCCCTTTGTCACCACTGTGAGTATCGGTTTCTGTCAAGGTAACATACAAGTTGATCACTTTTGCTGAACAACTGGTAATTGATGAAGTTTCTTCCATTAATGTTGCTGCCTTACAGCAAAACTAACCCTCTCACTGTGTCAGAAACAGTGATTACATCTAGCCCCAAACACTGTGATTTCATCCCTGCACGTTATAACTGGAACCATCTCACTGAGGGTCTGATGGAAACATGTGATCACATCTCCCCTGCTTCTGACATTTCAAATACCCTCAGAATGGTTTTCTGATTCAGTCTGAAGGTTATGGTACATTCAGCTCGTCGTCAGACCTGACAAACCGTGTCTTCCCAAAGCTGGTTCCACCTGTTGGTGAGTCCACTTTCCTCCACCTCCAGGGAAGCTGCATCTCCACACAAACTCCTCACTTGAGACGACTGTCTGTACCCGTGACACAGGAAATCACATCTCTGTCACTCTCCTGATAACGTGTCTGACCTGCTCACCGGGTCTCCTCGCTCACCAAGCTTCTTCCTCAGTCACCGTCTGTGAGATTATATAAAAACACAATTACTGTAAAACGATCTATCAGACAGCTCCTGTACCTCTCCACCCCGGACGATGGTTTCCCTATTAAAACTCTCTCTCCTCAGCCCTTCCCTATTCCCTTTCCCTTGGAAAACTACAGCTATGCCAGCTGATCCGAATCCACTGTGAGGACATTTATATCTCAGAGGAGGATGTAGAAACCCGTGTCGTTCTCTGATACAGAGGTCAGTGACACCCCACCGTCATCCCAATCTGCATCAACAGCCCATGACGGTGACAGCTCTTCCAGACACTGGGGCTTTGTAACAAACACAATGTTAACAGCAAGATTAGACAGCGATTCATTTGAAGAGAGAATTGCTGCTTCCTGAAAGGACACGCGAGCGTCCGATACAACGGAGCAGATCCTCCCCTGTTTACAACTTTATTTGACCCGGGTCACGGAACTTCTGATCATCCCACTTTCTCACAACAGCAAACCCACCCCCCATTCCCCCCCCCCCCGATTATGGTCCACTCATAATCTCTACCCACACACACACACACAGACAGATCCCCTTCACCCTAAACCCCTCCTAATCTGGGAGCACAACTAACTGATCCCACAGCCCGGGCTCGGGCGCAAAGCTAAACCCGGGGCTGCGGGACAGGAGAGCCCGGAGCCTCCAGCCGTCCGGCAGAGCTCGTTCCCGGCACTTTTCATTGAAACATTGAAAACCTACAGCACAATACAGGCCCTTCGGCCTATCACGTTGAAATTCCACGCCAACCGGCCCCGATTTCTACCCCACCACCCGGATCAAGAAGAGCGGGATCCCAATCATCAAACCCCAAAACCCACCCCTCCGCACAAAAGGGAACAATAACATCGACCCCCGATGAAAAGAGAACAACTCTAACCCGCACAACTGCAGAGGAGCCGGTGTCACCAGTGTGGAGGCGGCCGCATCGGGAGCAGCGGACACAATGGGCGACCCCGGAAGATTCACAGGTGAAGTGTCGCCTCACCTGGAAGGATGTTTGGACAACGGAGAGAGTTCGGCCGTCCGGCCCTTTCACTGTGACACCCCGAACTCCACATCAAATCCGTCCAAACGAATCTGGGTGAACTTTAATGACCAATAAATATAATTCCTCTCAGCGATCAGCTGTCTGAATGATCCCCTGACTCTGAGAGGAAGGGGTATCTATGGTCCATTCTGTCAGGGTGTTGAGTTTACCAGGAGACAAAGACTGCAGGGACGAGAGGTTTTCTGTTGTCTAATACACTGTGTGTGGACCCCGCTGGCAATTCTGGTGTTGTGACCTGAATCGAGACAAACACCACGCTGCCCACTCCACCAACAACACGGCACAGCCGGACACATAACAGGGGACTTTACATCCCACAACACTGGATTCAGTGATGAAACCCGTCATTAATGTTGTTGTCCCACTGAAAAGTCCATTAAGGTGCTTTTAAATGCCAGCGCTCTCACACAGGTGACGTCACACAGCTCCTCCTCCCACGCGCCTGACGTCACCCATGGACTCACACCGGGATCTGTCCTCACGTGCGCGGTCTTACGTCACCCACGCGCTGCTGTGCTCGAGCTTTATCGGTTGAACGGCTGGGCTAATAATCACGTGACCAGCCCCTTTTCCCCACCGCTGTCAACAGAGAATGCAGGTGCTGCGCTATTCCAATTGGTGCGAAGCGATGTCAATCACCGGTTACAACCAGTCGCGGAGGCGGACAGGCCGAGTGGGCGTTACCCCGCTGAGTCCGTCTCCCGCTCAAGCGCTGACCGCCTCATCAGAGCGGAGAAAACCTCAAAGTAAATGTCCGCTTTCTGATTTATTTCCATTTCCCTCCGAGGGAAGTTGGGGCGTTTGTGAAGCGTCTCCTGCGGCCGGAGTCTGATGTATCGCTGAGAGGTAGGAGGAGACCGTTCGGCCCGTCGGTTTGATGCCGGTTCCCCGGGGATGGAGGGAGAGGGGGATTTTATTGACAGGATGAAGATGGTGAGAGAGGCGGCGGACAGGATGTTTGTCCCGGTGGGGACAGGAGGGGCTCATCTGTGGAAATGTCTGAACCCACGGTGGTGCCGAGCAGAGGGATTCACCACATTGGGGGCAAACACCGGCAGACTGTTGCCCTGCAAGCGGGACCAATGGTCCGGGCAAAGTGACAATTATTTGTACTTTGTTGAGATTGTACCTGGAATATGGTGTAAAATCCCGCTCCCCAAACTAACACGGGTTATACAGACCGAAGAACAAACCGCCTGAGGAACTCAGTGGGTCGGGCAGCATCTGTGGAGGGAAATGGACCGTCAACATTTCGGTCCGAGACCCTCCGTCTGGACTGAGAGTGGACGGGAAATAGTCAGAGAAAAGAGGTGAGGGGTGGGGATGGGGCAAGAGCTGGGGAATGAGAGGTGGATCCAGGTGAGGGGGAGGTGGGAAGGTGGAAATAGTGACAGGGGTGGGAGGTGAGTGGTTGGGGCAACACGGGGCTGCAGAAGATGGAATTTAATTCATAGAGGATGAACAAAGAGGTTAGAGAGTATTTGTTATATAGTGTGCAATGAAGATTCACAAGACTGATCCCTGGGGTGGTGGGGTCATCATATGAAGAAAGATCAAATGTGATAACCCTTTCATTTAGAGCACCGAGGACTGAGACACATTGTTACCGGTTGAACCAGGGATCCCAGTCTCTGAAACAGGGATGGACTGCCCGGGTCTGAGATGAGGGGAAATGTCTCCATTCCGAGGGTGGTGAATGTCTGTAAATCCCCACCACAGAGGGCAGTGAAGAGTCAGTGATCGTTCTCACATAAATCAGAGGCTGGCAGATGTGAGGAGACCAAAGGCATCGAGGAAATGAGGATCGAGCAGAAACACGTGGCTGAGATGGGACAGCAGCCGCCATCTTGCTGATGGTAAGAGGGGCTGAATGGCCTCCTGCTGTTTCTCACGTTGTTTCAGTGTTCCTGTCCAGCAAGGCTACGGAGGAATGTAAATACAAATTAGTGTTTATAAACACAGAACTGATTTAAATGAAACGTGAACATTTCATGATTTGGTTTGAAATACGTTTTGGACCTGGATGGGAATTGAGCCGGTGACTCTGTGACCTGGAGGTGGAGGGTCAGGGATCGGGGAAGATATGGTGTGGAAAAATAATCTTGTATCTGGGGTAGATATGGAATAATCTGGGGAATGCGGCGGATGGGTCGGGCAGCGTGTGAGGGGCGAGGAGCAGAGTCACCAGTTCAGGAGGGAGACCCTCCACCCGTCACCTGATCCTGGTTCCTGTTCACGTTTTTCTGCAGATCTGCAGCATCTGCGGGTCACTGTTCTACGTGTCCGTGTAGCTTCATCTTTCCCCGTTCAGACAAGGCAGTGAGATCCGGATCTGTCACGTCCTCTCGTTGTGGCTGGACAATGTTTTTTTTCTCTGCAATAGTTTCTGCATGTTTCATTCACTGTTTTGAGATGCTGAAGTGCTGCCGATGTTTCTGGGTGTCTGACCCGTTTATGTGAGAATTTAGCCATTTGTATTTCTCTGAGTTTCTTAAAAATGTGTAAAGTTTAGTTCAGCTTCACTTCAGAATTTCCAAAGCAACACCCAGTCAGTCAAATTGCTCCACACAATTAAAATAGCTTATTACATTTTTTTTTCTATTTTTGTACTATATATATAAGTATATTCTTATTTTAAATTACAATTGTTAAAATCTATTGTTATGAATTAGGTTCTACTGCTGCCGCAGGGACAACAAATTTCATATCATATGCCGGTGCTATTAAACCTGATTCTGATATTGATATGGGAGACCCATCACCAGTCACCAGTTCCCAGTTACCGCAGATCGTAATGTGAGATTGAATCCTTTTCCATATATTTGCTTTCCTCAGAAATGACAACAGTTCAGTTTCCTACTTTGGTTCCAGATCAGAAGCTCAGTCTGTCTAATATTTCCACACAAATGGGGAATTTGTTTATCATCATCATGTACTGAGCTACAGTGAAAATCTTACCTGATGTACCATCCACACAGATGGATACATTCCAACAGTACATTGAGCTGACATACAACAAAATAATCACTGTAACAAAGCATTGTGGCTGCAGAGAAAGTGCAGTGCAGATAGACATATGGTGCAGGGTCACATCGAGTTACATTGTGAGGTCGAGTCCATTTTATCATTCATTTGGCTTATAGACACAGACAGGAAGCCATCCTTCAGCCTGGTGTTACACACTGTAAGGCTTTTGTATCTCTTCCCCGATGGGAGAGCGGGTTTGCAGCAAGAATGTCCAGGTTGTGAGGTTCTTTTCCGAGGGAGGGGAAGTGTAGGAAGTGTCCATGGAGGGGAGGCTTATTTCTCTGATGTTCTCTGCAGTTCCTTGCAGTCATGGGCAGAGCAGTAGCCATACAAAGGCGTGAAGTATCGACAAGGAGCTCAGAGACATCGGCCTTCACCCTGCCTTGTGTAGCTGGATCCTGGACTTCCTGTCAGGTCGCCGGCAGGTGGTAAGAGTGGGCTCCATTTCCTCTGTCTCTCTGACCCTCAGCACACATAACCCACAGGGTTGTCTCTTTGGCCCTGTCCTTTACTCTCTGTGCACCCATGACTTGTGTTGCCACCCACAGCTCCAATCTGCCAATTAAATTTGCTGTCAGCACTACATTGATTGGCCTAATCTCAAATACTGATAACAATCGATCAAATGCATCCTGACAGGGCTCTGTCCAAACAAACATTTCACGCTTCTTCAGGAGATTGGTCAGAGGAAGAATGATTGCAGCAAAGTTCTTACGAAAATATCCATCCATTCCCAGAAACCTTCTAAGAGCCTTCTTATCAGTCAGAATAGGAACTGGAGAAATTGCCTGGACTTTTTCCCGAACAGGAGCCAACTTGCATTGACCTACAACATAGCCAAGACAGGTCACAGTGGCATGGCCATATTCACTCTTAGCCAAGTTAACTGTAAGGCTGGCCTGGGAAAGCCTGTCAAACAGCTTTTCTACTGCAGAGATCTGCTCTTCCGAAGTGCCACTCCCTGTGACTAAGTCATCAATATAGGTATCTGTGTGTTCTAATCCTCGAATTACAGAATCAAACTTTCTCTGGAATGTTCCTGGATTATTTTTCCTTCCAAAAGGTAAAACATTGTATTCACACAAACCAAATGGTGTCACAAATGCAGAAATTTCTCTACCTCTGTCCATCATGGAACACATCAATATGCTTTCAAAAGATCAATCTTCAGCTTTTCCAACCTTATTGATGCAATCATCGATCCTAGGGATAGGATAGGCATCTGTTTTTGTTACTGCATTTACCTTCCTATAATCAGTGCAAAATCTAACACTACCATCAGGTTTGGGCACAATAACACAGGGTGAGCAATCCGCTGCTAAAGGACTAATAATACCATTTTCCAGTATATATTCAATTCCATGCACAGGCAATTTACACTTTTCTGCATTCATGCAATATGGGTGTTGTTTAATTGGTTTGGCTTGACCATTATCTACGTCATGTACTGCAACCGTGGTTTGCTTGGGAACAACGGGAAATACAACTTTAAACTCCAGAATTAATTCCTTCAGCTGTTGTTGTTGCTTTGGCTGCAGGTGAGCCAACTTGTTATCAATGTTTTCCAGAACAACCGAGTTCATTAGCCTAACTGGGACCACGTTTGCCTTGTGAAAATTCTCAGATGAGTCAATTGTTTCATTCGCAGGTTTGCCAGATTCATATGATTTGACAACAACACACATAGATGGTGCCTGCTTGACAAAATAAGGCTTTATCATATTTATGTGTACCACCTGTGTTAGTTTACATTGGTCGGGTGTTTTAATAACACAATTCAGATCATTAATTTGAGAGACTATTTTATACGATCCATTGAGATTCGCCTGAGGTGGATTTGTCAACATTCTTCAACATAAGGTAAGCACCTTATCCCCCACCTGGTATTTTCTTTCGCAAGCCCTCCTATCAAACCAACACTTCACTTTGTTTTGAGAAATCTTTAAGTTTTGTCTCGCTAGACCTCAGGTGTGGAGTAGTTTATCTTTGATCTTCAAAACATAGTCTAACAAGTTAACATGTACATCCCCATTAATCCACTGTTCCTTTAACAAGGTCAAAGTTCCCCTCACTCTACAACCAAATACAAGCTCAAATTGAGTAAATCCTAGTGTTTCCTGTACTGACTCTCTTACTGCGAACAAAAGCAAATGTATTCCTTCATTCCAGTCTTTTCCATTTTCAACACAATATGTCTCAATCATGGTTTTGAGGGCAGAAAGAAATCTTTCCAAAGCCCCTTGTGATTCTGGATGGTATGCAGATGATGTAATTTGTTTAGTTCCCAGTTAATAAACTACCTGCTGGAATAATCTAGATGTAAAATTACTTCCTTGATCAGACTGGATTTTTTTAGGCAAACCAAGTAAAGTAAAAAACTTGGTAAGAGCCTTTGCCACAGTTTTAGCTTTATTATTTCTGAGAGGTATTGCCTCTGGGAATCTGGATGTAGTACACATAATAGTTAGTAGATACGGATGGCCAGCTTTAGTCTTTGGCAAAGGGCCAACACAATCCACTTTAAATTTTGAAGAGGACACACCGAATGCAGGTTTAGACTGCAGTGGGGCCACTGGGGTGACCTGATTAGGTTTACCCACAACTTAACAAGTGTGACAGGTTCTGCGAAAGGTCACAACATCTGTCCCCAAATTAGGCCAGTAACATTTTTTGATAATCTTGTTTAGTTTGATTCACTCCAAAATGTCAACGTAAGGGTATAGTGTGGGCCAAAGTTAAAATTTCAGTCCTATAAACTTTAGGAACTACAACCTGGTGAACAATTTCCCATTCCTCACTCACTGGAATAGCAGGTGGCCTCCACTTCCTCATTAACACTCCATCCTTGACATAATACCCTACTGGCACTTTCTTAATCTCATCATTTGAGAGAGGTGTTTCTTTTAAAGCTTCAATCTCAGGGTCTCGGTTCCCTGCTGCTATAAACTCCTTCCTAGACAGGGATAAATCTTTCTCGTCAGACTTACTACCTGAATCCTGTTGAAACAATGAAGGCAGAAAAGTCCCTGACAAGTCATCATAACCGGAATCCAGATTTTGGCTATCATGGGGATCAGAATCATGCTGCATAGAACCGTCTGCGTCGGCAGACATTTTAGCCATACTTCGAGTTACTGCGCAGGAAGGATAAATGTTAAAATCCATCTGTGGGTCGTCAGTGGTTGGCTTAGTTGTTAACTGCACTGCAGGAACAACTTTACCATCTGCCAGGTCATTCCCGAACAGCAAAGTAACATCTTCCACCGGTAAACTGGAGCATAATCCGATCTTAACAGGTCCCGAAACCAATCCTGACAGTAAAGTTACCTTGTACAACAGCACGGAAATCATGCTGCCGCGAATGCCTTTAATAAGATTTACCTCAGCAGTGTCAGTCTCATCACCAAACTTTAGAACGCTGTCTAACGTACAGACAGACAGACATACTTTATTGATCCCAAGGGAAATTGGGTTTGGTTACAGCCACACCAACCAAGAATAGTGAAGAAATATAGCAATATAAAACCATAAATAATTAAATAATAATAAGTTAATTATGCAAGCGGAAATAAGTCCAGGACCAGCCTATTGGCTCTGGGTGTCTGACACTCCGAGGGAGGAGTTGTAAAGTTTGATGGCCACAGGTAAGAATGACTTCTTATGATGCTGTGTTACATCTCGGTAGAATGAGTCTCTGGCTGAATGTACTCCTGTGCCTAACCAGTACATTATGGAGTGGATGGGAGTCATTGTCCAAGATGGCATGCAACTTGGACAGCATCCTCTTTTCAGACACCACCGTCAGAGAGCCCAGTTCCACCCCCACAACATCACTGGCCTTATGAATGAGTTTGTTGATTCTGCTGGAGTCTGCTACCCTAGCTTGCTGCCCCAGTACACAACAGCAAATATTATAGCACTGGCCACCACAGCCTCCTAGAATGAGTGACTGAGAAGCCCCAGTAAATTGGACAGCATCCTCTTTTCAGAATTTTCACTGGTACCGATTCATTTACTAATACAATCCCATCTGACATCAAATGTTCGAACCCTTCTTAACTCAGGCAGACCTCTCAGACCTTAACTGAGCCTCAACAGAATGTTCAGAACCCTCTGGGTTTATAGAAGCTTCAACACAGGCATTTGGGACTGCCTCATTTACCTTTTTATTCTTCAGGACAGAACAATTATCCATCACATAACCAGCTTTCCTACAACAGTAACAAGTAGGACCAGAATATTTCTCCATCAATTGCTTCCCTTCATCCTTACTCTTATCACTAGTCCAAACTTTAATTTCTGGTTTGCACTGGTGATTCCTGCTATTCTTTTGGAAGCTCTTATTCGGGGTAAACTTAACCTTATGAGTTAAAGCAAACTCATCTGCTAATCTAGCAGACTCCTGCAAAGTGGCAGCATCCTTTTCATCTAAATATCTCTTTATGTCATCAGGGACGCACCTTTCGAATTCTTCAATTAAGACCAACTCCTTCTATTTGTAAAATCATCACTTATATTTTTATACGTGCATCAGTGGTCAAAACACACAGACTTCTGAGAAGCAAATGCCAGATAAGTCTGATTCACAAATTTCCTTCAATTTCCAAATTTTTTCCTGTATGATTCTGGGACCAAATCGTAAGCTTTGAGCACAGACTGTTTCACTAGGACATAATCAGCTGCTTCATCAACTATCAAAGCAGAATAGGCCATGGCCTCCTCTACTCTACTGTCAAGATGAAGCCACACTCAGTTTGGAGGAACAACACCCTATCTATCGGCTGGGTAGCCTCCAACCTGATGGCATGAATATTGACTTTTCTAACTTACGTTAACACCACTCCTCACCTTCTCACCCCATCCGTGATATATTTAGATTTTTTGTTCCCTCTTTTTCTAACCATCACTCTGCCTGTTCTCCAACTCCCTCTGGTGCTCCCCTCCCCCTTTCTTTCTCCCGAAGCCTCCCGTCCCATGATGCTGTCCCTTCTCCAGTTTTGTATCCCTTTTGCCAATCACATTTCCAGCTCTCAGCTTCACCCCACCTGCTCTGGTCTTCTATCTTTCACATTTCCCCCTCACCCTCCTCCTTTCAAATCTCTTCCTATCTTTCCTTTCAGGTAGTCCTGACGAAGGGACTCGGCCTGAAACAACGACAGTGCTTCTCTCTATAGATGCTGCCTGGCCTGCTGTGTTCCACCGGCATTTTGTGTGTTGCCCAAACTATTGAGCTCGGGGGAATCAAGGCTTAGAATCTTGAGATGGTAAAGTAGGAAACTTCACTTCATCCACAGAATAGGTGATGAGAGAGATATTTGTAATCCAGGGTAAATGTTGAGAGAATGCAATTATGTCAAATTCCTCAGGTTCCACAGTGGTAAAATGAGAGAACAGTTGCTGTAGATTTTATCTGTCGTCATTCCAAAATCTCACATACTAATTATCACCCAAAGTGACTTGTCACAAGGGGTATCATCTTCAAGTGAATTACCACACCACACCCAGGCAAGGGTTAACACATCAGCAGTCTTCACAGGATCCCCAAATCAGAGCCACTCCTATGGATCAAACAAGGTGAATCGATGATTAATCCACCCTTGTGGGCATAGGAAAGTTCCAAACGGTGTCCCTTGGCCATTAGTTCCCTGGTTTCGATTCTTTCCATTTTACCTCCTTCATCTCTGTCTGACTCTGGGTGTCTGTGTCCTCGGTTAAAACGAAACAAGCTGCAAGTCAGACTGAATCACCTTAATCTCTCTCTTAAAATAGCCTTCAGCAAACGAAACCTAGGGATTCATTACAACGGCCACTCCATTGTGAACTGACTGGTGTGCCAGTAGTTGGGATGACTGAGTGAATGCTATCCCACATTCTGAGCAGGTGAACGGCTTCTCCTCAGTGTGAACACGCTGATGTCTCTGTAGGCTGGATAAATAAATGAATCCCTTCCCACAGTCTAAGCAGGTGAACGGCTTCTCCCCAGTGTGAACTCGCTGGTGACTCTGTAGGGTGGATGACTGAGTGAATCCTTTCCCACAGACTGAGCAGCTGAACGGCTTCTCCCCAGTGTGAATTTGCAGATGTCTCTGTAGGCTGGATAAATGAGTGAATCTCTTCCTACAGACTGAGCAGGTGAATGGCCTCTCCCCAGTGTGAACTCGCTGGTGATTCTGTAGGGTGGATGACTGAGTGAATCCCTTCCCACAGACTGAGCAGGTGAACGGCTTCTCCCCAGTGTGAATTTGCTGGTGTCTCTGTAGGGTGGATGAATCAGTGAGTCTCTTCCCACAGACTGAGCAGGTGAATGGCTTCTCCCCAGTGTGAACCCGCTGGTGTCTCTGTAGGGTGGATGACTGAGTGAATCTCTTCCCACACTCTGAGCACGGGAACGGTTTCTCCCCAGTGTGAACTCGCTGGTGACTCTGCAGGGTGGATAACTGAGTGAATCTCTTACCACATACTGAGCAGGTGAATGGCTTCTCCCCAGTGTGAACTTGCTGATGTCTCTGTAGGGTGGATAACTCAGTGAATCCTTTCCCACATTCAGAGCAGGAGAATGGCCTCTCCCCAGTGTGAACTCGCTGATGACTTTGTAGGTTGGATAACTCAGTGAATCTCTTCCCACATTCTGAGCAGGTGAATGGCTTCTCCCCAGTGTGAACTCGCTGATGACTCTGTAGGTTGGATAACTCAGTGAATCTCTTCCCACATTCTGAGCAGGAGAACGCCCTCTCCCCAGTGTGAACTCGCTGATGACTCTGGAGGTGGGATAACCGAGTGAATCTCTTCTCACAGACTGAGCAGGTGAATGGCCTCTCCCCAGTGTGAACTCGCTGATGTACCAGTAGAGTGGACGACTCAGTGAATCCCTTCCCACATTCTGAGCAGGTGAATGGCTTCTCCCCAGTGTGAACTCGCTGATGTTTCCATAGGGTGGAAGAGTGAGTGAATCTCTTCTCACAGACTGAGCAGGTGTACAGCCGCTCCCCTGTGTGAACTCGCTGGTGAGCCATTAGGTCAGATGACTGAGTGAATCCTTTCCCAGGAGTTCAACAGATGACTAACCTCCGCCAGTGTGGTATGAACTGACTGGTGTGTCCACAGGTGGGAAGACCAACTGAATCCTTTCTCACACACGCAGAACAGATGAATGGCCTTGGCCAATGTGAACTTGTTGATGTACCTTCAATTGTGATAACTGAGTGAATCCACTCCCACTGTCTGAGCAGGTGAACGGCCTTTCTCCTGTGTAAAATGACGGTTGGTCAAATGAGGAATGGTCGATTGAATCCCTTGCTCCACTTCTTAAATATCGGGACAGAGACAACAAAACTGGCGTGTCGTGTTTGAGCTGCCTGCAGACAAATTCCTTCTCATTCTTAACCTGTAAAAAGATTTACAAAATCCATCAATGGGTTTAGGACAACATTACAGATGAGATCACTTGGTTTGATTTGTATCACACTGTTACAGTGAGGTTCTACTCAAGTTGGACAGAGAAATCATCTCCTGACTGCGCAGAGTGCTGGTATCTGGAATGACCATCAATCTCTCCGATGCTCTTCCTGTCTCTATAAGAATGGGGCTTTTCTGCCGTCTCCAATCTGTGACCTGGCTCAGTCTGACTCTCTCCATTGGTATTATTCCCTGTTCCTGCTGAGCAGCATGGGTGCCTGGCCCCACAGTAACTGAAACCGTCTCACACAAACAGTCTTTCTTGACGTGCAGCTAGGATCTTCTTTTATGTATTATTAACTTAAAGTGCCACAATTTTAAAGCCATATAAAAAATTCCTGCCGAAATGAATGGTTGGTTCACACAGCTGTTAAAAGATCTTAGAGTGAATGTTCATAATATTTCAGGTTATTGTAGAAAAGTACAACACAGAAACAGGCCCTTTGGGCCATCTAGTTTGTGCTAAACTATTTAAATTGCCCAGTCCCATACCCCTACCATCCGAGTTCCTATACAAACCTCCTAAATATTGAAATTGAGCTCACATGCCCCACTCATGATGGCTGTTCATTCCACATCCAAATGACCATCTGTGTGAAGAAATTTCCCCTCATGTTCCCCTTAACATTTCATGTTTCACGCTTAACCCATGGCCTCTGGTTGTAGTCCCACACGATTTCAGTGGTAAAAGCCAGCTTGAATTTACACCTTCCCTTTAGCTGAAAATACTCAACAGGCGCTTTCTAAATGGTCATCTATGTCGATGTCATTGATAGGTCGAATAAATGGGCAATTAATATGCGAATATTACTTTTTCAACTTATGATACAGATGACCAAGATCGCCCTTCATGGTTACATTTGGAGGAAAACTCAGTAATGGGGTTTTCGTCAGCTTCGCTATTAGGAGCTCCTCTTCAGTTTTCATTCTCCAGTATAGGTAGACAAGCTCTAAACCGTATTGTTAAACATACTTTAAAAATATGGTTTCAGTTTTGTAGATTTTTAATTAAATGGTTCTTTACTTCCTAGTAATATTTATTCTAGTTTCTTTTTTAAACCATCAACTTTCGATAAGGCTTTTTAAATATGGAAAATTAAGGGAATTAAAACTTTTTTAGATTTGTTTTTACAAGACTGCTTTGTGTCCTTCTCACAGTAAATGGATAAATATGATACCTCTAATACAAATTTTTTCAGGTATTTACAGGTTAGGAATTTCTTACATGATTTTTTTACCGAATTACCCGTTGGCCTGCTCTTCAAATTTGGCTTACGTTATTTTTCAGTTTAAATCTTTTCAAAAATGATTAATAACTATCATTTATAAACAGTTAATGAATGCTCGCATGTCGCCTAATGACAGGGTTCAACGTACCTGGGAAGTAGAACTTCAACATTCACTTTCAGATAATCAATGGAGTAAGATTTATTATTTAATCAATAGTTCATCTGTCTGCTCACGCCATATCTTAATTCAGTTTAAGATAGTTCATATGTCCGAAGATAAATTGGCGCATATATTTCCGAATATAAGTCCTATTTGTGACAGATGTAACACAGAAATGGCTACTTTAACTCATATGTTTTGGTCATGTGTAAGTTTAAATAATTTTTGGAGGGATGTGTTTGGAATATTATCTAAAGTTATAGATATGGATGTTCAAACTAATCCACTTACAGCAATTTTTGGGATTATTCCAGAGGAAGCAAGCAAAGTGTCTGCTTCCACCAAACATGTGATAGCTTTTTCAACTTTACTGGCTAGGAGAGCTATTTTGCTACATTGGAAAGAATCTAACCCACCTACTGTTTTCTATTGGCTCTCCTCCCTTATGTCATGTCTAAGCTTGGAAAAATTAGAAGCCAGACACTTGATACATCCTTTAATTTTGAACAAGTCTGGCGACCTTTTATTCCATATTTTCACATGACTTGATTTATATGTGTCTGTCTGTCTATCTATCTATTTGGGGGAATTCCTTATCCCTGAAGGTTCGGAGATGACTGGAAGGATGTGTTTTTGTTCTCGCTCTCTGTTTTCTTTAATTTTATCCTCAATTGGACTGCCCAATCTTTCTTTTTCTTTCCTTTTTTTTCTCTTCTTTTTTTTTGTTTGTTTTTGTTTCATTGTAGTTTGTGGGGTTTTACCCTTATCAATAAAATCTCCAATCTTTTTTTTATGATTATTATGAGGAGTTGTAGTTTTTTTTACCATTGTATATATAACAGCATAATATTTTACTTATTTGATTTTGATATTACATACTTTTTGTTTTTACTATTGCTGTTTATACGTCTTTTACATTATCTACTTGTTAAACTCCTCTTCCGATTTGTATATTCTTTATTTGGAAATCAATAAAAAAAGATTGAAAAATGAATTTACAACATCTATGCCCCTCTTTCACAATCAAACCTCCCCTGAATCTTCGACATTCCAAGGAATAAAGTCCTGAGAAGATGAACTGATCTCCAAAAGTCATAAAGTTAAAGATGAAACATTCTTTTCAACATTTTAAGCAAGATTAGTGTATTATTATTGTTTTTACAATTTCAGAGTGGAAAAAAAGGAAAGGAGCACCATGCAAAAGGTAGGGAACTCCAAGAGATTTGAGCTCTCAGATAACTTTTACCAAGTTCTCAGACCTTAATTAGCTTGTTAGAGCTATGGCTTGTTCACAGTCTTTATTAGGAAAAGCCAGATGTTGCAAATTTCAAAGCTTTATAAATACCCTGACTCCACAAACCTCGTCCCAACAATCAGAGCCATGGGCTCCTCTAAGCCCCTGCCTAGCACTCTGAAAATTAAAATACATGATGCCCACGAAGCAGGAGAAGGCTATAAGAAGGCAGCAAAGAGTTTTCAGGTAGCCCTTTCCTTAGTTCGTAATGTAATTAAGAAATGGCAGTTAACAGGAACGGTGGAGGTCAAATTGAGGTCTAGAAGACCAAGAAATCCTTCTGAGAGAACTGCTCGTAGGATTACTAGAAAGGGAAATCAAAACCCCCGTTTGACGGCAAAAGACCTTCAGGAATATTTAGCAGACTCTGGAGTGGTAGTGCACTGTTCTACTGTGCAGAGACACCTACACAAATATGACTTTCATGGAAGAAACATCAGAAGAAAACCTTTCCTGTGTCATCACAACAAAATTCAGCATCAGATATTTGCAAAGGAACATCTAAACATGCATTTTGGAAACAAGCCCTCTGGACTGATGAAGTTAAAAAAAAGAACTGTTTGGCTGCAATGAGCAAAGGTATGTTTGGAGAAAAAAGGGTGCAGAATTTCATGAAAAGAACACCTCTCTAACTGTTAAGCATGGGGGTGGATTGACCATGCTTTGGGCTTGTGTTGCAGCCAGTGGCATGGGGGAACATTCTATTGGTAGAGGGGAGAATGAATTCCATTCAATACCAGCAAATTCTGGAAGCAAACATCACACCATCTGTAAAAAAGCTGAAAATTAAAAGAGGATGGCTTCTACAACAGGATAAAGATCCTAAATGCACCTCAAAATCCACAATGGACTACCTCAGGAAGCGCAAGCTGAACGTTTTGCCATGGACCTCACAGTTCCCTGAGCTAAACATCATAAAAATCTGTGGATAGACCTCAAAAGAGCAGTGCCTGCAAGACGGCCCAAGGATCTCATAGAACGAGAAGTCTTTTGCAAGGAAGAATGGGCAAGAATCCCCAAACAAGAATTGAAAGACTCTTAGCTGGCTACAGAAAGCATTTAGAAGCTGCGATACTTGCTAAAGGGGTTGCTACTAAGTACTGACCATGCAGGGTGCCCAAACTTTTGCTTCAGGCCCTTTTCCTTTCTAATTATTTTGAAACTGTAAATGATGGATACAAAAGAGTAATCTTGCTTAATTAAAGAATGTGTCATCTTTAACTTTCTGCCTTTTGGAAATCAGGTCATTGTTTTACTCGCTTAGCTATTCACAGGAACAGAAAGGTGCCCACATTTTTGCATGTCACTGTATGCAAGTTTCTTGCTAAATGATGCTTTAAAAAGTCGGACTTCCAAATATCACTCCTCTTCTTCCCACTTGCAAATTCTCCAGCAACTTCTGCATCACCACAATACACACAAGTAACACCAGTTTCTGTATTGTACATAAATATTACCACTGAACCCTCCCTCAGGTGATGAACTTGGTGATGAAAATGCCAATGGATATGAAGGGAAGGGCAGTCGTCTGTCTCATTGGAGTCTGGCACATTTGTGATGTGAAAGCTACTTGTTGACAAGGGCAAAGTTAAAGTTGTTTGATATCATTATGTACCCAGACAGAATAGGTCAAAACATATCCTCACGTGTAGAAAACTCCAGAACAAGCAACACACACAAAATGCTGAAGGAACTCAGCAGGCCCGGCAGCATCTATGGGAAAGGGTACTAATGCTGAGTTCCTCCGGCATTTTGTTCTCTTTTTCCGAATTCCTAATCCTTGCATTCAGATAGCTGGAGCTCAGCTCTGTCTGTGAGATCTATCTGCTCCCATTCCCTGATTAGCCGGAAGCTCCCCGGGGCCCGTGTACGGATCGTGGGGCTGAGAGAGAGGAAAAAGACCTGGCCTGTGCTGAGTTTGCGGGCCACAGTCTCCGGTTCTCACAGCAATTGTCACTCAATTAGAGTCGAAAAAGCCCTTACCTTTCCGCTCCTCCCGACATTTTGTATACTGCGCGCATGCGTAGTTATCGGAGACGGCAGCAACTCTGCGCCTGCGCATTTGATCGGTGCTTCAAACGACAGCGAAATTTTAAACGCGCAACTTTATGGGTAATCATGGTGCCATTCAAAATTTATACAAGCACCGGTTCCACGTCCATATCTCATTTTTTTTGTGTGTAGAAAACTCAGCATCTTTCTTATCGCAGAAAGCGGCTCCCATAAACGATACACTCACTATCAATAGGCATTTCGTGTATCTAATGCCAAAGTACAATACTCTTACAAATGCAGATGTGAAACAAGAGATTCTGCAGTTGCTGGAAATACAGAGACGCACACACACAAAATGCTGAAGGAGCTCTGCAGTTCAGGCAGCAACTAAGCAGAGGAGTACACAGTCTGGACATGCTAAAGGGGTTCAGATTAAATGCTGCCCATTTATTCCCCTCCACATTTGCTGCCTGATCTGCTGATTACCTGCAATGTTTTGTAGAAATTAACCATCTTGTTTTTCAATTAACCAGTTTCCAAATGTTTCTCATCTTTCATTCATAGCCACATCCTGCTGGTCTGGTTCCTCTTCCTCCTCCTGCTCGTAACCTCCAGATCCCGTCTCTTTCCGGAGCCCCAAAGCCCTGACTCAGGCTGGCAACACTTTGGTTTCTGACTCTGGTCCATCGAAGATTCACTCGCTAGTCTGCTGTCAGGCTTTAGAGGTGCATTGCAACAACCCGGCCGTCTGAGGCACAGTCCTTTGAAATTGGTGAAAATGACACAAAATTTGAAAAGAGCAGGGAAAAAGGTGTTTAACCACCTTAGTCCAGAGCCCTGGGGAAGGTCAAATACTCAGCGAGCTCATCGTGTTAATTAGCCTGGGGAAAATCATGCAGGAAATTCATGCAGGTGTATAAGATGATGAGAGGCATTGATCGTGTGAAAAGTCAAAGGCTTTTTTCCCCGGGGCTGAGATGGCGAACACGTGGGGGGCATAGTTAAGGTGCTTGGAAGTAGTTCAAGGCGGATGTCAGAGATATATATTTTATACAGATAATGGTGGGTGTGTGGACTGCACTGCCAGCGACGGCGGTAGAGACGGGTACAATAGAGTCTTTTAAGAGAATCTTAGATAGGTACATGGAGCTTAGGAAAATAGAGGGTTCTGTGGTAGGGTAATTCCAGGCGTTTTCTAGAGTAGGTTACATTGTCAGAACAACATTGTGGGCCGAAGGGTCTGTAATTTGCTGCAGATTTCTCTGATTCTAAGAAATTCAAGTGAAATATCTTCTCCCACGGAGCGGTGACAAGTTGCAACAGGGAGAGTGAGAGAAAAGTTTTAAAACACTGATATGGAACAGAAAACTGGGCAGGGACCAGCTAGACTGTGTGGCCTCTCTAGTGTACATTGTGAGTTTGGCATTGACAGTAAGTACCTGCAACATGGGATTTGATACATAATTGATTCATCTTTCACAGATCCAAAATATTAAACACCAGTCAAATTTATGGCTATCATAAGCAGAACAGACTCCTCCGATGCTCAGTGACCGTGGTTCAGTCCTGGGTGCGATGAGCAGCCGCAAGAACTGCAGAATCTGACAGTAACAGTCCCTCATGAACCTGCAGCTGCCTTCAGTCACCGTGATGGTTAAACATTTAACACGGAGCTGATTTGAACTTCCTCCCTGATATGAAGTTGCTGGTGTTGCAGCATCTGGGATGATTGAGTAAAACTCTTTGCTCACTCCGGACAGAAATGTGGCCTCTATTTATTGTGAACTCACCGGAGCATCACAAGGTGGGTTAACTGAATGAGTCTCTTCGCACACACGGAGCAGGTGAACAGCCGTTTCCCAGAGCGAAGCTGTAGGTCACGGTCTTCGGACTCGGCCCAAAATGTTCACTGTTCGTTTCCACGGATGCTGCCCAGCCTGCTGAGTTCCTCCAGCATTTTGTACCTGTTGCTTTGCCCACAGCATCTGCAGTGTACTTTGTGTTCAAGCTCTGGTGAACTGAGAGATACAGCGGATCTAACGTGCTGTTGTGTTTGTGATTCCCATACACAAATCCTTTGACTTTTGTACACTGTTAAAGGTTTATAAAGCACGTCAGTGGGTGAAGGACAATACTTCAACTGCAATTATTTCAGTCTCCATGGTGCCTACTGATATAAACACTGTCACAGCTCAATACAAATTGGAGTAACAAAACTTCATCTTCTAACTGGCTACAGTTCCGGCATCAGGCACAACATCAAACTTTCCGCTTCCCTCGCTGTATCAAAATTGATCATTCCTCCCCTTCATTAGTCTGTGCCTTGGCTCAGTTTGTCTGTCTCCTTCGCATTCTGAGCATGCGCCACACACCCACTGAGATCACATTTTATTTACACGGCTGTGACTCAAGACTTTCTGATTATTATGTCCCTCCCGGCATTTGACGGTGGTAAACTCAGAGTCAGCAATGGTATTGACCCTCAGGAGTAGGTGATTAGGCTTTTTCGTTGGAAATCGATAAACTGCCGGGAGTGTGTGGCTGGATGAGTGGGTCGTTTTCAGACTGGAAGGAGGTAGCGTTTGGAGTTCCCCAGAGATCAGTCCCTGACCACAGTTGTTCACAGTTTAATGTCCTGGAGAGGCAGCGAGATGTGAGATGTCCCAGTCTGCTGGTGACGCAGAAAGAGTGGAGTTGGGGTAGGGGAGGCTATTCACATGCAATTTCGTAGCTTTGCAATCAGTACATAGTGCACTGTGGGGCCGCAGTGGCGGGGTCCAATCTGCTAATTAAATTTGCTGACGGCACTACATTGATTGGCCGAATCCCAAATAATAACGAGGCAGCGTATAGAGAAGAAGTCATCATCCCGACACGGTGGTGTCAAGAAAACAACCTCTCCCTCATTGTGACAAAAACAAAGGAGCTGGTTGTGGATTACAGGAGGAATGGAGACAGGGACCAAATTCAACATTTCCAAGACTGTTATTACACAAAATGCACATTTTAATTTTGATCATGACATAATGTATTTTAAATATTGTTAATGACATAAAACATTTTTGTATAGATTGTTACTGACAGAGAATCGTATAATTTGTGTTCCGTGTGTTATCTGAATGTACTTGCCTGTGATGCTGCCACAAGTCAGTGTTTCTCTGTACCTGTACCTTCCCGTACTTGTGCACTTGACAATAAATTCAACAGGACCTGAGAAATCTCAGTGAGATTTGATTAGTGATGATCATCTTGGCAGCTCGGTAGGTCGAATGTATGCGACAGTACACTGTTAAATGCAAAACCCTGTACAGTGTTGATGATCAGAGGGATCTTAGACCAAGTTCATCGCTCCCTGAAAGAGACTGCACAGATTGATAGGGTGATTAAGAAGGCAAATGTCATGGTTGTCTTTATTATTTGAAGCACTGAGTTCAAAAGTCGGGAAGTTGTGTTGCGGCTGTTACGAGCCTGCGGTCGTACTGTGACTGTTTCTTTAAGAGCGCCGGCGTGAGGAGGCGGGGCTATGACGTCAGTCACAGGCTGACAGCGCTGACTGTGGACTGAACGATAAGAGAGAGAGAGAGAGAGAGAGAGAGAGAGAGAGAGAGAGAGAGAGAGAGGGAGAGAGGGAGAGAGAGAGAGAGGGAGAGAGAGGGAGAGAGAGGGAGAGAGAGAGAGAGAGAGAGAGAGAGAGAGAGAGAGAGAGAGAGAGAGAGAGAGAGAGAGAGAGAGAGAGAGAGAGATCTGCAGACAGGCAGTCGGCCGGTCCAAAGAGAGAGAGAGACTGGAAAAGCTGATCGCTTCAGTTAGTCGCAGCTGAGGCTTGGAACTCTCCTGTGCCCACAAGAGTGGGTTGATCATCGGTACACGGAACCACAACGAATGTGTGTGGCTGTCACTTCGTATAATCCATAGGAGTGGATTGTGGAATATCTTGTGTTAACCCTTGCCTGGGGATGATGTATAGCAACCCCTGGAGGACGGTATTCCTGTGACAGGTCACTTTCGCTGATAACTCGTATGTGACGGATTCAACGGATAAGAACTTCGTCGACGGTTATTTTGATGTAACGGCCTTTTCTGTACGTTTCACCCTGGATTACAGATATCTCTGTCCCATCATTTATTCCGTGGATTATTGAACTTTCCTTCTTTACCATCTCAAGACTCTAAGCTTTGTTCCCTCAGTCTCGATAGTCTAGGAGTTATATTTACACATATATACACATTCGGCACGGACTAGGAGGGCCAAGATGGCCTGTTTCCGTGCTGTGATTGTTATATGGTTATATTTGCTAGGGCTACAGGGCGGACTTTAAACTAGTAAGATGGGGGGGGGGGGGTGGGAGACTATTTGAGGAGACTTTGGGAGAGGAGGTTAGTTCACCAGTGGAGCAAGTAAATAGACAGTGTGTGAGGGAGGAAAGGCAGGTGATGGAGAAGGGATGCGCTCAGCCCGAAGATGTAGGGGAGAAGAAAGAAAAGGATAATAAATTTGAATGCATTGTTAGGGATGGAAAGAGAGGAGGAGATGGAGAGTATCATAAATGTATCTATTTTAATGCTAGGAGCATTGTAAGAAAGGTGGATGAGCTTAAAGCATGGATTGATACCTGGAATTATGATGTTGTAGCTATTAGTGAAACATGGTTGCAGGAAGGGTGTGATTGGCAACTAAATATTCCTGGATTTAGTTGCTTCAGGTGTGATAGAGTAGGAGGAGCCAGAGGAGGAGGTTGCATTGCTTGTCCGAGAAAATCTTATGGCGGTGCTTTGGAAGGATAGATTAGAGAGCTCCTCTAGGGAGGCCATTTGGGTGGAATTGAAGAATGGGAAAGGTGCAGTTACACTGATAGGAGTGTATTATAGGCCACCTAATGGGGCGCGTGAGTTGGTAGAACAAATGTGTAAGGAGATAGCAGATATTTGTAGTAAACACAAGGTGGTGATTGTGGGAGATTTTAATTTTCCACACGTAGACTGGGAAGCTCATTCTGTAAAAGGGCTGGATGGTTTAGAGTTTGTGAAATGTGTGCAGGATAGTTTTTTGCAACAATACATAGAAGTACCGACTAGAGATGGGGCAGTGTTGGATCTCCTGTTAGGGAATGCGATAGGTCAGCTGACAGATGTATGTGTTGGGGAGCACTTCGGGTCCAGTGATCACAACAGCATTAGCTTCAATATAATTATGGAGAAGGACAGGACTGGACCTAGAGTTGAGATTTTTGATTGGAGAAGGGCTAACTTTGAGGGGATGCGAAGGGATTTAGAGAGAGTGGATTGGGTCAAGTTGTTTTATGGGAAGGATGTAATAGAGAAATGGAGGTCATTTAAGGGTGAAATTATGAGGGTACAGAATCTTTATGTTCCTGTTAGGGTGAAAGGAAAGGTTTCACCGTAGGTTTGAGAGCACCATGGTTTTCAAGGGATATTAGAAATTTGGTTCAGAAAAAGAGGGATGTCTACAATAGATATAGGCAGCATGGAGTAAAGGAATTGCTCGAGGAATATAAAGAATGTAAAAGGAATCTTAAGAAAGAGATTAGAAAAGCTAAAAGAAGATACGAGGTTGGTTTGGCAAATAAGGTGAAAGTAAATCCGAAAGGTTTCTACAGTTATATTAAAAGCAAGAGGATAGTGAGGGATAAAATTGGCCCCTTAGAGAATCAGAGTGGTCAGCTATATGTGGAACCGAAGGAGATGGGAGAGATTTTGAATGATTTCTTCTCTTCGGTATTCACTAAGGAGAAGGATATTGAATTGTCTAAGGTGTGGGAAACAAGTAAGGAAGTTATGGAACCGATGACAATTAAAGAGGTGGAGGTACTGGCGCTTATAAGAAATTTAAAAGTGGATAAATCTCCGGGTCCTGACAGGATATTCCCCAGGACCTAGAGGGAAGTTTGTGTAGAAATAGCAGGAGCTCTGACGGAGATCTTTAATATGTCATTAGAAACGGGGATTGTGCCGGAGGATTGGCGTATTGCTCATGTGGTTCCATTGTTTAAAAAGGGTTGTAGAAGGAAGCCTAGCAATTATAGACCTGTCAGTTTGACATCAGTGGTGGGTAAATTAATGGAAAGTATTCTTAGAGATAGTATTTATAATTATCTGGATAGACGGGATCTGATTAGAATTAGCCAGCATGGATTTGTGCGTGGAAGGTCATGTTTGACAAACCTTATTGAATTTTTTGAAGAAGTTACGAGGGTAAGACAGTGGATGTAGTCTATATGGACTTCAGCAAAGCCTTTGACAAAGTTCCACATGGAAGGTTAGTTAAGAAGGTTCAGTCGTTAGGTATTAATGCTGGAGTAATAAAATGGATTCAACAGTGGCTAGATTTACTAGGATGTTACCTGGGTTTCAGCAATTAAGTTACAGAGAAAGGTTGAACAAGTTAGGTCTCTATTCATTGGAGCGTAGAAGGTTGAGGGGTGATTTGAACGAGGTATTTAAAATTTTGAGAGGGATAGATAGAGTTGACGTGAACAGGCTGTTTCCATTGAGAGTAGGGGAGATTCAAACTTGAGGACATGATTTGAGAGTTAGGGGGGCAGAAGTTTAAGGGAAACACCAGGGGGTATTTCTTTACTCAAAGAGTGATAGCTGTGTGGAATGAGCTTCCTGTAGAAGTAGTAGAGGCCAGTTCAGTTGTGTCATTTAAGGTAAAATTGGATAGGTATATGGACAGGAAAGGAGTGGAGGGTTATGGGCTGAGTGCGGGTAGGTGGGACTAGGTGAGATTAAGGGTTCGGCACGGACTAGGAGGGCCAAGATGGCCTGTTTCCGTGCTGTGATTGTTATATGGTTATATGGTTTATATGGTTAACAGCTGAAGGAATTATTTCTGAAGTTTAAAGATTTATTTCCCTTTGTTCCCAAGCAAACCACGGTCGTAGTACATGACATAGATGTTGGTCAAGCTAAACTGATTAAACAACACCCAAATTGCATGAACGTAGAAAAGTGTAAATTGGCTGACCAGGGAATTGAGTATATGCTGGAGAATGGTATTATTAGGCCTTCAAAATGAGATTGGAGTCACCCTGCATTATTGTGCCCATACCTGATGGTAGTGTTAGATTTTGCACTGATTATAGAAAGGTAAATACAGTAACAAAAACAGATGCCTATCCTATCCCTAGAGTGGATTATTGCATCGATAAGGCTGGAAAAGCTAATTTCTTACAACGATTAATCTGTTGAAAGGGTATTGGTGTGTTCCATTGATGGACAGAGGTAGAGAAATTTCTGCATTTGTGACACCATCTGGGTTGTATGAATACAATGTTTTGCCTTTTGGAAGGAAAAATGCTCCAGGAACATCCCAGAGAATGATTGATTTTGTAATTCGAGGGTTAGAACACACAGATACCTATATTGATGACTTAGTTACAGGGAGTGGCACTTGGGAAGAGCATATCTCTGCAGTAGAAAAGCTATTTGACAGGCTTTCCTAGGACAACCTTACAGTTAACTTGGCTAAGAGTGAATTTGGCCATGACACTGTGACCTGTCTTGGCTTTGTTGTCGGTCAAAGCAAGTTGGCTCCTGTTCGGGCAAAAGTCCAGACAATTTCTCCAGTTCCTATTCTGACTGCTGAGAAGGCTCTTAGAAGGTTTCTGGGAATGGATGGATATTATCGTAAGAACTATGCTGCGATTGCTCTTCCTCTGACCAATCTCCTGAAGAAGGGTGAAAAGTTTGTTTGGACCGAGCCTTGTCAGAAAGCATTTGATTGATTGTTATCGGTATTTGAGATTAGGCCAATCAATGTAGTGCTGTCAGCAAAATTTAATTAGCAGATTGGAGCTGTGGGTGGCAACACAAGTCATGGGTGCACAAAGAGTAAAGGAGGGGTCCAAAGTGACAACCCTGTGGGGTATGTGTGCTGAGGGTCAGAGAGACAAAGGAGATGGAGCCCACTCTTACTACCTGCCGGTGACCTGACAGGAAGTCCAGGATCCAGCTACACAAGGCAGGGTGAAGGCCGAGGTCTCTGAGCTCCTTGTCGATACTTCACGCCTTTGTATGGCTACTGCTCTGCCCATGACTGCAAGGAACGGCAGAGAACTTTGGAGAGCAGAGAACATCAGAGAAACAAGCCTCCACTCCATGGACTCTTCCTACACTTCCACTCCCTCGGAAAAGCAGGCCATGTACTCAAAGAACCTCATTACCTGGACATTCTTGCTGCAAGCCCGCTCCTCCATCGGGGAAGAGATACAAAACCCTTAAAGTGCGTAACACCAGGCTGAAGTATGGCTTCCTGTCTACAGCTATAAGCCAAATGAATGATAAAATGGACTCAACCTCACAATGTAACTGGACGTGACCCTGCACCATTTATCTATCTGTACTGCACTTTCTCTGCAGCCATAATGTTTTGTTACAGTGATTATTTTGTTGTATATCAGCTCAATGTACTGTTGGAATGTATCCATCTGTGTGGATGGTACGTCAGGCAAGATTTTCACTGCAGCTCAGTACATGATGATAATAAACAAATTTCCCCATTTTAATTGTGTGGAAATATTAAACAGACTGAGCTTCTGCTCTGGAACCACAGAAGGAAACTGAACTGTTGTCATTTCTGAGGAATGCAAATATATGGAAAATGCTTCAATCTCACATTACGATCTGTGGTACCTGGGATCAGGGTGGTGGGTCTCCCATCAGAATCCGGTTTAATAGCACCGGCATGTGTCATGAAATTCGTTGTCCCTGCAGCAGCAGTAGAAAATAATTCAGAACAATAGATTTTAACAATTGTGATTTAAAATATGAATATACATATATATAGTACAAAAATGGAAAAAATGCAATAAGCTATTTTAATTGTGTGGAGCAATTTGACTGACTGGGTGTTGCTTTGGAAATTCTGAAGTGAAGCTGAACTAAACTTTACACATTTATGAGAAGCTCAGATAAATACAAAAGGCTAAATTCTCACATAAACGGGTCAGACACCCAGAAACATTGGCTGCACTTCAGCACCACAAAACAGTGGAAATAAACAACAGAAAGTGTTGCAGAGAAATAAACATTGTCCACCCACAACGAGAGGATGTGACAGATCCGGATCTCACTGCCTTGTCTGAACGGGTGAAAGATGAAGCTACACGTACACGTAGAGCAGTGACCCGGAGATGCTGCAGATCTGCAGAAAAACATGAACGGGAACCGGGATCAGGTGACGGGTGGAGGGTCTCCCTCCTGAACTGGTGACTCTGCTCCTCGCCCCTCACACGCTGCCAAACCCATCCGCCGCATTCCCTACATTATTCCATATTTACCCCAGATACATGATTATTTTTCCACACCATATCTTCCCCGATCCTTTTCCCTCCATCTCCAGGTCACAGAGTCACTGGTTCAATTCCCAACCAGGTCCAAAACATAATTCAGACCCAAACAGGAAATGATCACGTTTCATTTAAATCAGTTCTATGTTTATAAACTCTAATTTCTATTTACATTCCTCCAGAGCCTTGCTGGACAGGAACTCTGAAACATCAAGTGAGAAACAGCAGGAAGAGGCCATTCAGCCCCTCTAACCATCAGCAAGATGGCGGCTGCTCTCCCATCTCAGCCACACGTTCCTGCCCGATCTTCATTTCCTCCACCCCTTCGGTCTCCACACATGAGTCAGCCTCTGTTTTACATGGGGACGATCACTGAGTCTTCACTGCCCTCTGTGGAGGGTATTTACAGACATTCACCACCCTCGGAGTGGAGACATTTCCCCTCATCTCAGTCCCAGACAGACCACTCCACTTTTCAGAGACTGGGATCCCTGGTTCAACTGGTAATGATGTTGTGCATTTCAGTGTTCACCTCTCAGTCCTCGATTCTCCAAATGAAAGTGGTATTACATTTCATTTTTCTTCATATGATGACCCACCACTCCAGGGATCAGTCTGGTGAATCTTCATTGCACTCTCTATAACAAATACTCTCTAACCTCTTTGTTAATCCTCTGTGGAATTAATTTCCATCTTCTTCAGCCCCGTGTTGCCCCAACCACTCACCTCCCACCCCTGTCACTATTTCCACCTTCCCACCTCCCCCTCACCTGGATCCACCTCTCACTCCCCAGCTCTTGCCCCATCCCCACCCCTCACCTCTTTTCTCTGACTATTTCCCGTCCACTCTCAGTCCAGAGGGAGGGTCTCGGCCCGAAATGTTGACGGTCCATTTCCCTCCACAGATGCTGCCCGACCCACTGAGTTCCTCCAGCAGTTTGTTCTTTGGTCTGTATAACCCGTGTTAGTTTGGGGAGCGGGATTTTACACCATATTCCAGATACAATCTCAACAAAGCACAAATAATTGTCACTCTGCCCGGACCATTGGCCCCGCTTGCAGGGCAACAGTCTGCCGGTGTTTGCCCCCAATGTGGTGAATCCCTCTGCTCGGCACCACCGTGTGCTCAGACATTTCCACAGATGAGCCCCTCCTGTCCCCACCGGGACAAACATCCTGACCGCCCCCTCTCTCACCATCTTCATCCTGTCAATAAAATCCCTCCCCGGGGAACCGGCATCAAACCGACGGGCCGAGCGGACTCCTCCTACCTCTCAGCGATACATCAGACTCCGGCCGCAGGAGGCGCTTCACAAACGCCCCAACTTCCCTCGGAGGGAAATGGAAATAAATCAGAAAGCGGACATTTACTTTGAGGTTTTCTCCGCTCTGAGGAGGCGGTCAGCGCTCGAGCGGGAGACGGACTCAGCGGGGTAACGCCCACTCGGCTTGTCCGCCTCCGCGACTGGTTGTAACCAGTGATTGACATCGCTTAGCACCAATAGGAATAACGTAGCTCCTGAATCCTCTGTTGACAGCGATGGGGGAGGGGCTGGTCACGTGATTATTAGCCCAGCCGTTCAACCGATAAAGCTCGAGCACAGCAGCGCGTGGGTGACGTAAGACACCGCGCACGTGAGGGCAGATCCCGGTGAGGGGAGCCCGTGTGTGACGTCAGGCGCGTGGGAACTGTGTCTGACGTCACCTGTGGGCGAGCGCTGGCATTTAAAAGCACCTTAATGGACTTTTCAGTGGGACAACAACATCAATGACGCGTTTCATCACTGAATCCAGTGTTGTGGGATGTAAAGTCCCCTGTTATGTGTCCGGCTGTGCCGTGTTGTTGGTGGAGTGGGCAGCGTGGTGTTTGTCTCGATTCGGGTCACAACACCAGAATTGCCAGCGGGGTCCACACACAGTGTATTAGTCAACAGAATACACTGTGTGTATTCTCAAGTGAGGAGTCTGTGTGGTGATGCAGCTTCCCTGGAGGTGGACGAAAGAGGACACACCAACAGGTGGAACCAGCTGCGGGAAGACATGATTTTTCAGGTCTGATGACGAGCTGAATGTACCATAACCTTCAGACTGAATCAGAAAACCATTCTGAGGGTATTTGAAACGTCAGAAGCAGAGGAGATGTGATCCCATGTCTCCATCAGACCCTCAGTGAGATGGTTCCAGTTATAACGTGCAGGGATGAAAGCACAGTGTTTGGGGTCTGATTTAATCACTGATTCTGACACAGTGAGAGGGTTAGTTTTGCTGTAAGGAAGCAACATTAATGCAAGAAGACACAGGAACTTCATCAGTTGCCAGTTGTTTAGCAGAAGTGACCAATCTCTATGCTACTTTGACAGAAACAGATATTCCCAGAGGTGAGAAAGGGGTGCAGTCTGATTTATTTCAGGTTGGAGAGGGGTGTGGAGTTTTGAAATCAATGCCTTGAGGTGCCACCATCGTTAATTTAGCATGTCCGGAGCGGTGGATCACACAGCACGGAAACAGGCCTTTGGCTGGCCATACCTGTTCTGACCATCCACTCACTGTCTACACTGGTCCCATTTATCAGCACTTGGTTCACAGCCGACTGTATCTCGGCAGTTTCAATGCTCATCCTCTTCGTAAATGTTGTGAAGGGACCTGCCTCCACCACCACCTCGGGCAGTGAGTTCCAGATTTCAGCTACCCTGGTGACACCGACTCCTCCGCTGTTGTGCGGGGTAGGGTTGTTTCCTTTGGGGGGGGGGGGCTCGATGTTATTGTTCCCTTTTGTCCAGAGGGGTGGGGTTTGTAGATTGATGATCGGGATGCCGTTCTTTTTTTAAGCTGGGGTTGGGGTGGGAGTTTGATTTTTCTCTCTGAACGACTTTCATGCTGGGACTCACAAACACAACAGCTCGTTAGTTCCGCTGTATCTGTCAGTTCACCAGCGCTTGAAAGCCGCCGATCCTTGAATGTGGAGACGGAGATGCTGGAGAAGACAGCGCCCCACTCGCGACAAGGAGAGCCCGAGCACGTGTCCATGTACGTGATCTGATTGGATACATCGCCATGACGTTCCGAGCAGTGAGATATCATTCCCTGGATCTCATTTAGGAAGGGATTCAGTCGGCCATCGCAGATTCACCGACAGCTTCGCTCTGGGAAGCGGCCGTTCACCTGCTCCGTGTGTGGGAAGAGACTCATTCAGTGAACCCACCTTGTGATGCTCCGGTGAGTTCACAATAAATAGAGGCCACATTTCTGTCCGGAGTGAGCAAAGAGTTTTACTCAATCATCCCAGCTGCTGCAACACCAGCAACTTCACATCAGGGAGGAAGTTCAAATCAGCTCCGTGTTAAATGTTTCACCATCACGGTGACTGAAGGCAGCTGCAGGTTCATGAGGGACTGTCACTGTCATATTCTGCAGTTCTTGCGGCTGCTCATCGCACCCAGGACTGAACCCTGGTCACTGAGCATTGGAGGAGTCGGTTCTGCTGATGTTAGACTTAAACTAGACTGGTGTTTAATATTGTGGAGCTGTGACAGATCAATCAGCTCTCTATCAAATCCCGTGTCTCAGGTTCTTATCGTCTCTAACACACTCACAATGTACACTAGAGTGGCCACTCTGTCCATCTGGTCCCTGCCCATGTTTCTGTTCCATATCAGTATATTAAAATCTACCCCTGCCGTTCCCCCTCTCACTCTCCCTGTGATGACAGGTTACAACTAGTCACCGCTCCGTGGGATAGGAGATTTCTCTTGAATTTCAGAGAATCATAGAAATCTAAAACACATTACAGACGCTTTGGCCCACAATGTTGTGCCGACCATGTAACTTACACTAGAAACTGCTTTAAAATTACCCTACCGCATAGCCACCTATTTTCCTAAGCTCCGTGTACCTATCTAAGAGACTCTTAAAATACTCTATTGTATTCGCTTCTGCCACCATCGCTGGCAATGCATTCCACACAAACACCACTCTTTGCTTTAAAACCTTAGCTCTGACATCTCCTCTATACCTACTTCCAAGCAGCTTAAACCTATTCACCCTCGTGTTAGCCGTTTCAGCCCTGGGAAAAAGCCTCTGGCTATCCACACGACCAATGCCTCTCATCATCTTATACACCTGCATGAATTTCCTGCATGATTTTCTCCGGGCTGAACAAGACGATGAGCTCACTGTGGTTGTGACGTTGTTCAGGGCTCCGGACGAAGTTGGTTAAACTCCTTCTTCTCCGCTCTTTTCAATGTTTTGTGTCATTTTCACCTATTTTAAAGGACTGTGCCTCAGACAGCTGGGTTGTTGCAATTTTTACGTACCAGCAGCAATAGATCACTAACGGAGTCTGGTTTCGATGTTAAAACCACTCTCTTCATTAGTATCTACTCCAAATCTAAAAGATTGAACGAAATAAACAGCAATTAACGGTGTTGTACGTGTTCCAAACTATTGGGAAACAATGCTTAAAGTCTTAAGATGGTAAAGTGGAAAAGTTCAGTAATCTACGGAACAAGCGAGTGAGAGGAGAGATTTGTAAATCCACACGAAGATGTAGAGAGAAGGCAATTACGAAGAATTCCACACACATTCCACGCTGGGTGAACGAAATAACTGTCGCCGAAGATCTTATCCGTCGATTAGTTCCGAAATCCACTTAGAAATATCACCAGGTGACAGTCACAGGAATATCGTCTTCAAGTGGTTACCACAGAACACCCCGATTCCGGGTAAGGGAAATCCACACATATGGATTATACGAAGTGACAGTCACACATCCGTTGTGCACTGCGTGCCGATGATCAACCCAATCTTTTGGGCATAGCAGTGACAAGCTGAAGTCTCTCTCACTCTTCCTCTCTTCCTCTCCCTCTATCTCTCTCTCTCCCCTCCCTCTCCTCCCACCTCTGTCTCTCTGTCTCTGCTGCAGCGCCTGTGTGACGTCACAGACCCGCCTCACTCAGGCACTTAAAGCGACACTCACAGTAAACGAACCTGCGGTCTCGTAACACAATGCACCTCTAAAGTCTGACAGCAGACTGGCGAGTGAAACTTCGATGGTGCAGAGTCAGAAACCAAAGAGTTGCCAGCCTGAGTCAGGCTTTGCGGCTCCAGAGAGAGAATGGGTCTGGAGTTTACGAGGAGGAGGAGAGCGAAGAAACAGACCAACAGGATATGGCTACAAAAGGAAAATCAGAAAAAAATTGGAAACTGGTTGACCGAAAAAAAAGATTGTTAGTTTCTGCAAAATACTGGTGGAAATCAAAAGATTAGGCAGCAATTGTGGAGAGGAATAAATAAACAACTTTTAGACCGAGCCTCTTCAGCATGCCTAGACTGTGGACTCCGCTGCTTAGTTACTACCTGAACTGCAGAGCTCCCCCAGCATTTTGTGTGTGTGCGTCTCTGTATGTCCAGCCACTGCAGAATCTCCTGTGTTTTATACCTGCATTTTACATTGGCATTAGATACACGTGGATATTGAATACATTGTTTATGTGAGCCGCTTCCTGCGTTAAAAAAGCTTCAGATTTTTTCTATATACCCGAAAAAAAATGAGATATGGACATTGAACCGGTGCTTCAAGAACTGTTTAATGGCACCGTTATTACCCTTAAGGCCATGCGCGAATAATTCTTATCAGGCACTGAAGCACTGATGAACTGCGCAGGCGTCAGGCTGACGACGTCCACGAGTATCACGCATGCGCGCAGCACACGAGGCCTTGAAAATGTCGGTTGCAGGTAAGAGCGATTCTCCGTGTTTTTATCTTAAACACCGACTTCGGGATAATTCCTCTGAATTTCGGACACCGTGACCAGCAACCCCGGGACAGTCCTGCCCTCTTCCCTCTCTCTCAGCCCCACGATCCGTACACGGACCCCGGGGAGCTCCCGGCTGATGAGGGAATGGGAACCGATGGATCTCTCAGACAGAGCTGAGCTCCAGCTATCTAAATGCAAGGATTAGGAACTCGGAGAAAGGGAACAAAATCTTTTACATCACCCATCTGTGGACACTCTCTGGAGGTCTAAGATTCGTATGTTACACGACCGCTGGACTAAGTGTGTAAATGTAGGAGTGGACTATGCTGAAAAATAGATGTGCTGGATTTTCTAAAATTTACTCCTGCTTCCTTAGACCACAACCTTATCTGTCATTCCTTATCTATCTATCTATCTATCTATCTATCTGATATATGGAAAAGCAGTATAACATTAGATGATCATCAGCATAAGATGAAAGTTTAAACCTTAGCCTTTGTTTTAAATCAATACTTAGTCTTTTCTGTGATTAGAAAATCGGAATCTTGGTTAAATTACTGGACATAAAGTATGGTGAGGTGCAGTGCTAGCATTGTAGATTAGCAAAGATTCTACTGTGGATTGGACTTCCAGAGCACAGTTATTGGATATCCACAGGACAGTACTGTCAAAGACTAAGATGGTACTTTCAAATAAAATTGGAAAGGAAATGAGAGGGAATTTTTGAGTGATGCAGAGCAAGAGAAAAGGATTGGAATTGAGAGGATAGTTCTGGTTGATGATCTCCTTTCATGCCAACAATAATTTTATAAAATTGTTCTGTGATTCTGTGTGAAGCTTTCCCTGGTCATTTGCCACCTCTTCTTGTGATTCTGCTCCTAAATGTGAAGACGTGGAGAAGTGACTTTAAAATTATGCCATCGAACTGGTTGTAAGAATGGACCACACCTATTGGTCCTCATTTGCTTTATTCAGAGCCTTGTCAATAGCATGAATAACTGAATAAACATCTCATTAGAATGGGGTAGATTAAACTGAATATATAGGATCTTTAAATTATACCCCTTCCCACTTATTACTTTCGCTGGAAAAGAGATGTTGAAATTCTAAGTAATCCTGACTAAAGTGTATTAATGTTTGAAAAAAAAAGCTCAAGGTCAAATAAGTGTGAAACATTTGTAGAGTATTTTATAGGAAGGGACATTAAAGACATTCATCATTCAAGCTGATTTTTCCTCCCAGCACTGCCGCAAATACACAAACCACCCCACCTCCCCAAATCTACTCCATGCTATGCCTGATGAACCAGCCAAGATTAGCAGTTCACCATCTGTGGGAAAAATTGAGTACAAATACCTAATAAGGTTGGGATGTGTACATTCGTCTCCCAATTTATGATGTAGGAGCATTGACATTATGCTGCTTTGTGTGTAAAATATACAATCCTCTTTGTTCAATTCTTTATTAGCTCGTGAACTTACAAGTTTGCTTCAGGGAGTTAAGCAATTTAATTTTAAACAACAGCATGAATTGACAAATGTTACCAATTTTAAATAGCAAAAAGTTTATAGTATTTTTTTCCTGGGAAAAAATAGAAGTGGGGAAAAAAAAGACTTTTGGTCTGAAGTTTGAATAGTGTTATCATGTGACTGCATTTTTCAAAAGAAAAGAACAAAGATTGTAGTTATCCAAATGCAGAAGGGTTAATCCTACGTTAAACTTGTGAATTAGGATTAAGAGATCCAAGATAATGTTAATTTAATGAAATAATTTAAGTCCAATTAATGCTTTAAATCTACACTATACGTTCAAGAATGCATTTTAGGTAGCTCAACACCTCAAGCAGGTCAGTCAGGTATCTCTGCTCCCTTTAAACTTGCACGTTTCTGTTTCCCAGATGCCTTTGAAACTTACTTTGACCTTATTTTCTGAGCTTCTTTTAAACTTGGAGGTTATGTGGAACACATCATTCTGTAATGTGATGTCTAAAAACAGTGATTTGGAAGTGAGGTATGATGTATTAATATGAGAACATCTAATAATACAAAAAATCTGCTGGTCGGACACCCAAGACCCAACCTTGGCAGGTTCACTAAGTTTTACTGTGGTTCGTCACATGTTTGGAGGGCTGTCGCCTGAAAGTAATGATCATTAATCACCATCAATGTTACATAGTTCACACTGAAAATAAAAGCACAGGGGAGAAATCGGCCTCTGCCGCACCTTTTTTTCAGAGTGCTCAGTGGTTCATTTGAAATCAGGTCCAGAATTTTCCTGCACTTCTGATGGGAAATCTGTTGGATGTGTTTCTGACAAACATAAACCCAAAAAATGTAATGAGTCAATGCACCAAGTGGATTGAACGCCAGCACTTTTGAACAGTGTGTTTCAGCCTATTCTGTTTCAATCTTTATGAAATGTGAAATAATATGAAAGGTCTAGAACTTGATAGAGGGCTAAAAGATTACGAGAGGCATAGACAGGGTGGATAGTCAGTACCCGTTTCCCAGGGCACCAACAGCAAACACCAGAGGGCATATGTATAAAATTAAGGGAGGGAAGTTTACGGGAGACATCAGGGGTAAGTTTTTTTTTTACACAGAGGGTTGTGAGTGACTGGAATGACTTGCCAGGGGTGATGGTGGAGGCTAAAACATTAGGGGTATTTAACAGCCTCTTGGACAGGCACATGGATGAAAGAAAAATGGAGGGTTATGGGGTAGTGTGGGTTTAGTTCTTTTTTTTAAGGTTTATATGGGTTGGCACAACATGGAGGGCTGAAGGGCCTGTACTGTGCTGTCGTGTTCTATTCTATGGCTCTAAAATCTTTTACATCACCAGTTGAGAAAATCATCTTTGATCTACCTCCAATCACAAAGAGGAAATCTGCAGGTGCTGGAAATCCAAGCTACACACACAAATTGCTGGAGGAATTCAGCATTAGTACTCTTTTCCATAGATAATGCCTGGCCTGCTGAGTTCCTCCAGCATTTTGTGTCTGTTGCTTGTTCTACCTCCTCTCGGTCTGCATTTTTCTACCAGTGAGAACACGCTTCCACCAATTCTGTCTGGCTACGTAATGATATCAAACACCTTTGCCCTGGGCAACAAGTAGCTTTCACATCAGAAATGTGCCAGACTCCAGGGAGACGGACTACTGTCCTTAAAGGCAGTATTCCTTGGCACTGAGTTCACCACTGTCAGTCACCTGGGTGAGACTTCAGGGGAAATACTTATGTACAATACCGTCTGTATTGTTGCTGGAGAATTTTCAAGTGGGAAGAAGTGGAGTGATATTTGGAAATCTGAAATTGAAAGCATCATTTAGCAAGAAAATCACAAATAGGTGGTTTGCAGAAGCTGTGGCGAGTAAATCCTTCATTAACCTGTTACATAGGTTGTGTGAGAGTGCAGATGAACTCAATCAAGACTCAACCAGAGGAGATTAAAGTTCTTACTGACAGTGACTTGCTCGCTGTTGAAATGAATACCTCTCTATATAAAATTCAGTTTGCACATGTTGTTGTCACTTGGTAAAAATTGTACAGTACAAGGTTTTTGCACACACTGGTCATTACAAATTAGAGGGGATATTGGTGGGAAGGCGGGGAGACCTCCAGTGTCCCTGACGCCCTCACGTAGAAGGGGTATATCCAGCTGCACTTTAAGGAGTTGGAGCTGGAAATGGATGAATTCCGCATCATCCAAGCATCGGAGGGTGTGATAGGTATGACGAGCAGAGAGGTGAGTTACACCCAAGGTGCAGGACACAGGAAACTGGGTGAGAGTCAGGAAGGAGAATGAGGTTAAATAGCCATCGCCGAGTACTCTTGTTGCCATCCCCCACAACAACAGGTGGACACTTTAGAAACTGTTGGGGGGAATTACCTGGCAGAGGAAAGTCAAAGGGGTGATAGGGGATTTGTTAGTTAGTGGAACAGAAGTAGAAAGGGACGAATATCTTAGTGGCAAGGCTTGCTAGTGCTCCCCTGTGGGGTGGGTGGTTAAACTAAAGTTGCAGGGAGGATTGGAGCCAGAATGACAGAGCAGATAGTGGAGAGGGTGAATTGAATCGAATTGACTTTATTCCTTACATTCTTCATACACGAGTTGTAGAAATCTTTATGTTACGTCTCTGTCTAAAGTTGCAATGTGAAATTTATAATAGTTTATAATAAATAGTATGTACAACAGGACAGTCAAGATAAATAAAAGTACAATTGTATCAGCATGAATTAATCAATCAGAGGGCCTGGTGGAAGAAGCTGTCCCTGGGCCTGTTGATCCGGGCTTTCAGGCTGTGGTACCGTTTCCCAGATGGTAGCAGCTGGAACAGTTTGTGGTTGGGGTGACTCTGGTCCCCAATGATCCTTTTTACACAGTGGCCCTTTTTACACACCTGTTTTTGTCAATGCCCTAAATAGTGAGAAGCTCACATCTACATATGCGCTGGGCTGTCCGCACCACTCTCTGCAGAATCCTGCAACTGAGTGAAGTACAGCACCCATAGCAGGCAGTGATGCAGCCAGTCAGGATGCTCTCAATTGTGCCCCTGTAGAAAGTTGTTAGTATTTGGGGCCCCGTCCCACACTTCCTGAACTGCCTGCGGTGAAAGTGGTGCTGTTGTGCCTTTTTCACCACACAGCCAGTATGTACAGACCAGGTGAGATCCTCGGTGTTGTGTGTGCCAGGGAACTTAAAGCTGTTCACCCTCTCAACCCCAGATCCTGGGTCAGCCTGTCTCCATTTCTCCTGTAGTCTGCAGCCAGCTCCTTCGTTTCAGTGACATTGAGGGCAAGGTTCTTTTTTTGACACCAAACAGATGTCATTCAGACCTCAGGACATGAAATTACGATATTGTAGCCATTACTTGGACTTGCTTGCGCCCAACAGTCTGAGGGATTTCAAGGAACAAATCTGTAGAGAGATTGCAGACTATGCCAAGAAACAAAGGTTGATAAAGTGAGTGATTTTAACTTTCCGTTTATTGACTGGAATCCTAGGCTGTAAAAGGACTAGATGGGGTAGAGCTTATTAAATCTACCTTAATCAGTACGTAAAATTCCCGATGTAGAAGTGTGCAATAAGCTATTGGGAAGTGATCTAGGGCGAGTGACAGAAATTAGTGTATGGGAACACTTTGTATCTACTGATCATGAGATTCCAAGTAAATACAGAAAAGCAGAGGCCTGGACCTCTCTTGAGATTCTAAATTGGAGAAAGGCCAATTTTTATGATATTTACAAGGATTTGACAAGTGTGGATTGGGACAGGATGTTTTTTAGCAAAGGAGAACTTGGTAAGTGGGAGATCTTCAGAAGTGAAATTTTAAGGGTGTAGAGTTTGTATGTGTCTGACAAAATAAAAGTTGAATGGTAACTAGTGCAGGGAATCTTGGTTTTCAAGAGATATTGAGGCCCTGGATATCTCGTTCCTCTAAATGCCGCGGACTGTTGGGTGCAACCAAAACTCATTAATGACAGCCATTTCATAATTCCACTCCCGAACTCATCTGACTTTCCTTTAGTTGTCTTCTGTTGGATTCTAAAAGCTTCCTAATGGTCCTTTGCTCTTTTGTTTGCCCTCTCCTCTGATTTTATGTTGGTTTTGGATTCTCATTTAACCCACGGTTGTGCCCTGCTGCCTTTCCAATGCTTCCACGTCTTTGGGATGTATCGATCACTCAGCTCTCGAATTGCTCCCAGAAACTCCAGCCATTGCTGCTCCATTGTCACTCCTACCTTTTCCCTTCCAAACAAGTTTGGCCAGCTTCTCTGTCACAGAAACATGGAGAAGTTCAGTACAGAAACAGGCTATTTGGCCCATCTAGTCAATGCCAAAAACATTTAATCTCTCTAATGCAACTACCTGCACTGGGATCATCACCCTCCGTACCCCTACCATCCAGGTACCTGTCAAACTTCTCTTAATGGTGAAATCGAGCTCATATTCACCACTAGTGCTGACATCTCATTCTACACTCTCACGACCATTTCAGCAAAGAACTTTTCCAAATGTTCCCATTAAATTTTCACCTCCCCCACTTACCCATGACCTCTGGTTGTCATCCCACCCAACCTCAGTGGAAAAAGCTGCTTGCATTTACCCTATCTATACCCTCATAATTTTGTTTACTTCTAACAAATCCTCAGAGCAATGTATAATTTCCTTGTTTATGTTTGGAGCCTTTTTTAGGTGTATAAGATGATGAGGGGCATTGAGTGTGTGGATAGCCAGAGGATTTTTTCCCAGTGTTAACATGGCTAACAGGATGGGGCATAGTTTTAAGGTGCTTGGAAATATATGCCGAGGGGATGTCAGGGGTAGTTTTTTTACACAGAGAGTGTTGGATGTGTCGAATGCAATGCCAGCAGCGGTTGTCGAGGCAGATACAACAGGGACTTTTAACACTCTCTTAGATAGTTACATGGAGCTCAGAAAAATAGAGGACTATGCGCTAGGGAAACTCCAGGCAGCTTCTAGAGTAAGTTACATAGTCGGCACAGCACTGTGGGCCAAAGGGTCTGTAATGTGCTATAGATTTCTATCATTCTATGAAATTCAAGGGAAATCTCCAAACCCACGGAGTGGTGACTAGTAGTGAATATTGGGAAAGTTACTGGAACGTATGACCAGGAACCGGAAATATAAGTATTTGGATAGATGTGGAATGATTAAGAATAGGCAACATGGCTTTGCGCAGGATAGGTCATGTCTAACCAATCTTATAGAGTCTCTCGAGGAAGTTATCAGGATAGTGGATGAAGACAAGGCAGTGGATGTTGTCTACATGGATGTTAGCAAGGCACTTGACAAAGTCTCATATGGGAGGTTGGTCAAGAAGGTTCAGTCACTCAGCATTCTAGATGAGACAGTAAATTGGATGAGACACTGTCTTTGGCAGAAGCCAGAGTGTGGTAGCAGATGGTTGCCTCTCTGACTGGAGGCCTGTGACTAGTGGTTGCCACAGGGATCAGTGCTAGATCTGTTGTGGTTTGTCATCTATATCAGTAATCTGGATGATAGTGTGGTTAACTGGATTAGCAGATTTATGACCACCAAGACTGGTGGTGTAGTGGACAGCGAGGAAGACTATCATGGCTTGCAGTGCAATCTGGACCCCCTGGGAAAATGGTTTGAGAAATGGAAAATGGAATTTAATTCAGACCAGTGTGAGCTGTTGCACTTTGGTTTGACCTACCAAGGGAGGTCTTTCACAGTGACTGGTCGGGCACGGAGGAGTGTTGTAGAAGAAAGGGACCTGGGAATACAAGTCCTTAATTCACTGAAAGTGGTATCACAGTTAGATAGTGACGGAAAGAAAGATTTTAGCCCATTGGCTTTCGTGAACCAAATCCTGACAATAGATGGATATTATGTTGACTTGTAAAAGAGGCCTAATTTGGAGTATTGTGTGATGTTTTGGTCACCTACTGACAGGAAAGATTTAAAAGAGATTCAAAGATTTCAGAGAAAATTCACAAGGCTGTTGTCAAGTTTGGAGGACTTGGGTTATAAGGAAAGATTGAACAGGTCAGGACTTTATTCTTTGGAATGTAGAAGATTGAGGTGAGATTTGATTGTGGTAGAGGGGCATAGATAGTGTAAATGCAAGCTGGCTGTCTCCACTGAGATTGGGTAGGACTTCAACCAGTGGCCAGGGGTTAAGGGTGAAAGGTGAAATGTTAAGGGGAACATGAGGGGAAGCTTCTGCACACAGATGGTCATCTAGGTTTGGAATGAGCAGCCAGCACAAGTGGTGCACGCGAGCTCGATTTCAACATTTAGGAAGTTCGTGTAGGTACCTGGATTGTAGGAGTGTGGGAGGGGCAATTTAAATAGTTCAGCACAAGACTAGATGGCCCAAAGGACCTGTTTCTGTGTTGTACTTTTCTACAAGAACTTGAAATATTACAAAAATTCACTCTAACCCCTTTTACCAGCTGTGCGGACCAACCAGTCATCTCAGCAGGAATTTTTTTATATGGTGTTAAAGCTGTAGCACTTTAAGTTAATAATACATAAAAGAATTCCCAGATGCACATCCACAAAGACAATTTGCGTGAGACTGTTTCAGTTACTGTGGGGCCAGGCACCCATGTAGCTCAGCAGGAACAGGGAATAATACCAATGGAGAGAGTCAAACTGAGCCAGGTCACAGATTGGAGACGGCAGAAATGCCCCATTCTTATAGAGACAGGAAGAGCTTCAGGGAATTGATTGTCATTCCAGATACCAGCACTCTGCCCAGTCAGAAGATGATTTCTCTGTCCAACTTGGGTTGAACCTCACTGTAACCGTGTGATACCAAGTCAAACCATGGCAACTCAAGTAATCTCATCTGAAATGTTGTCCTAAACCCATTGATGGATTTTGTAAATGTTTTCACAGGTTAAAAACGAGAAGGAATTTGTCGCCGGGGATCTCAAACAGAAAACGCCAGTTTTGCTGTCTCTGTCTGGATATTTAAGAAGTGGAGCGAGGGATTCAATCGACTATCCTTCCTGCTCAGACTGTGGAGAGGGATTCAATTGATCATTTGACCAAATAGCAAGCCAGTCATCTTACACAGGAGAAAGGCTGTTCACCTGCTCAGACAGTGGGAATAGATTCACTCAGTTATCACAATTGAAGGTACATCAGCAAGTTCACACTGGGCAAGGCCATTCATCTGTTCTGTGTGTGAGAAAGGATTCAGTTGGACCTGTGGACACACCAGTCAGTTCACACCACACCTGGTAGAGGCTGGTGATCTGCTGAATTTCTGGGAAAGGATTCACTCAGTCATTTGACCTTATGGCTCACCAGCGAGTTCACACTAGGGAGAAGCCATTCACCTGTTCAGTCTGTGGGAAGGGATTCACTCAGTCATCCAACCTACGGAGTCCCCAGCGAGTTCACACTGGGGAGAGGCCGTTCACCTGTTCAGAATGTGAGAAGAGATTCACTCAGTCATCCAACCTACGGAGTCCCCAGCGAGTTCACACTGGAGAGAGGCGCTTCACCTGCTCAGTCTGTGGGAAGAGATTCACTCGGTCATCCAACCTACTGGTACATCAGCGAGTTCACACTGGGGAGAAGCCATTCACCTGCTCAGAATGTGGGAAAGGATTCAGTGAGTTATCCAACCTACTGGTACATCAGCGAGTTCACTCTGGGGAGAAGCCATTCACATGCTCAGTCTGTGCGAAGGGATTCACTCAGTCATCCAACCTACAGAGTCATCAGCGAGTTCACACTGGGGAGAAGCCATTCACCTGCTCAGAATGTGGGAAAGGATTCAGTGAGTTATCCAACCTACTGGTACATCAGCGAGTTCACTCTGGGGAGAAGCCATTCACCTGCTCAGTCTGTGCGAAGGGATTCACTCGGTCATCCAGCCTACAGAGTCATCAGCGAGTTCACACTGGGGAGAAGCCATTCACCTGCTCAGAATGTGGGAAAGGATTCAGTGCTTTATCCAGCCAACTGAGACATCAGCGAGTTCACACTGGGGAGAAGCCATTCACATGCTCAGAATGTGGGAAAGGATTCAGTGAGTTATCCAGCCTACTGAGACATCAGCGAGTTCACACTGGGGAGAAGCCGTTCACCTGCTCAGAATGTGGGAAAGGATTCAGTGAGTTATCCAGCCTACTGAGACATCAGCGAGTTCACACTGGGCAGAAACCGTTCACCTGTTCAGAATGCGGGAAGAGATTCACTCAGTCATCCCAACTACAGAGTCATCTGCCAGTTCACACTGGGGAGAGGCCATTCACCTGCTCAGACTGTGGAAAAGGATTCACTCTGATATCCCGCCTACAGAGACATCAGCGAGTTCACACGGGGGAGAAGCCATTCAACTGCTCAGTCTGTGGGAAGGGATTCACCCAGTCATCCCACCTACGGAGTCACCAGCGTGTTCACACTGGGGAGAAGCCATTCACCTGCTCAGTCTGTGGGAAGAGATTCACTGTGTCATCCCACCTACAGAGTCATCAGCGAATTCACACTGGGGTGAAGCCGTTCACCTGTTCAGAATGTGGGAAGGGATTCACTCAGTCATCCAACCTACGGAGTCATCAGCGAGTTCACACTGGAGAGAGGCCATTCATCTGCTCAGAATGTGGGAAGAGATTCACTCATTCATCCGCCCTACAAAGACACCAGCGAGCTCACACTGGGGAGAAGCCGTTCACCTGCTCAGAATGTGGGAAGGGATTCACTCAGTCATCCTACCTACTGAGACATGAGAGTGTTCACACCGGTGAAAAGCCGTTCAATTGCACAGAATGTGGGAAACGGTTCACTCTGTCATCCCACCTTCTGGAACACCAGCGAGTTCACACTGGGGAGATGCCGTTCCCCTGCTCAGAATGTGGGAAGAGATTCACTCGCTCATCCGACCTGCAGACTCATCAGCGAGTTCACACTGGAGAGAAGCCATTCCCCTGCTCAGAATGTGGGAAACGGTTCACTCTGTCATCCAACCTTCTGAAACACCAGCGAGTTCACACTGGGGAGATGCCGTTCCCCTGCTCAGAATGTGGGAAGAGATTCACTCGCTCATCCGACCTGCAGAGTCATCAGCGAGTTCACACTGGGGAGAAGCCATTCCCCTGCTCAGAATGTGGGAAGAGGTTCAGTCACTCACGCTCCCTGCAGAGACACCAGTCAGTTCACACTGGGGAGAAGCCGTTCATCTGCTTAGTCTGTGGGAAGAGATTCACTGAGTCATCCAGATTACTGGAACATCAGCGAGTTCACACTGGGGAGAAGCCGTTCATCTGCTTAGTCTGTGGGAAGAGATTCAATAACTCATCCAGATTGCTGGAACATCAGCGAGCTCACACTTGAGAGAGGCCATTCAACTGCTCAGAATGTGGGAAGAGATTCACTCACTCTTCCACACTACAGAGACATCAGCGAGTTCACACTGGAGAGGAGCCATTTACCTGCTGAGAATGTGGGATAGGATTCACTCAGTCATTCCAACTACAGGCACACCAGTCAGTTGTTATGAATCCCTAGGTTTTGTTTGCTGTGGACTGTCATTTTAAGAGAGAGAGATTAAGAAGGTGAATCAGTCTGACTTGCAGCTTGTTTACATCACTCACAGCTTGTTCAGTTTTAACTGAGGACACAGACACTCAGAGTCAGACGGAGATGAAGGAGGAAAAATGGAAAGATCGATACAAGGGAAATAGGTGCCAAGGGTCACTGTTTGGAATTTTCCTATGCCCGCAAGTATGGGTTAATTATCGATTCATCGTACACCGAATGTGTGGTTGTCACCTTGTTTGATCCATAGGAGTGGATCTGATTTGGGGTATCATGTGAAGACCACCGATGTGTTAACCCTTGCCTGGGTGTGGTGTGGTAATTCACTTGAAGACGATACGCCTTGTGACACTTTGGGTGATAATTAGTATGTGGATTTGGAAGGATGACAGATAATATCTACAGTGACTGTTCTCTTGTTTTACCACCATGGAACCTGTGGAATTCGACATAATTGCCTTCTCTCGACATTTACCCTGGATTACATATATCTCTCTCATCACCTATTCTGTGGTTGAACTGAACTTTCATACTTTACCATCTCAAGACTCCAAGCCTTGTTCTCCCCAAGCTCAATAGTTTTGGATTTATATTTACACACATATATACACATAACACTGTTAACTTTTGTTTATCTTGCTTAAGTTACTATATTATAAGTCGATTCTAATAAAGATAGTTTTAAGATCAAAAACAGACTCCTGGTGTAGTCTCCACGAGGAAATCTGCAGATGCTTGGAAGTCAAACACACACAAAATGCTGGTGGAGCACAGCAGGCCAGGGAGCATCTATAAGGAGAAGCACTGTCAACGTTTCAGGCCGAGACCCTTTGTCAGGCAGTCTCAGGCAGTCCTGATGAAGGGTCTCGGCCTGAAACGTCGACTATGCTTCTCCTTATAGATGCTGCCTGGCCTGCTGTGTTCCACCAGTATTTTGTGTGTGTTGTTCCAGGTGTAGTCTATTGGTGCTGATTCGTTTCTAAAGCTTTACGATTCATAACAAAATTGGGGCCTGCATCTGGGATATGAACAGCTATGGGGGCGTAGTCATTAATTATCGATTTCATTGGGGAAGTCCCTTTTGATATATTTGTGTGTAGAAAATCAGCAGCGGATGCTGATTATTGTTTGGAAGCAGGAACCTCTGAGGCATTAGAGGATGCCAGATGGATTGAGTTGTTGAGTCTTGCTAGAAGGTTAAAACTTGCTATGTTGAAATTGACAATGAGGAGGGAACAGATGCAGAGGGTAATAGCTGAACATTATGTATCTGAGGGTGTGTTTAAAGTGGAGGAGTTGGACGTGTTTCCTGGAAGTAAACCTAGTGAGCTTGAGCTCCAGGACAAGTTAGAAAAATTAAAGATGGAGGCTGCGGAAAGGCAGAGGCAATTTGAGGCAAGAGAGGCAGAAAATCAGAGAGGAGGCAGAAAAACAGAGAGGAAGCAGAAAGACAGAGGCTATTCGAGCTGGAAAAGATACAGTGGTTGCAGCAAAGGGGTCTAGCGTTAGACTCTGGTGATGAGTTTGAGGCCAGTCAGGAAATTAAATTGGTACCTCCATTTGATCAGAAAGAGGTTGATAAATACTTACAGCATTTTGAGAAGGTTGCTTAGAATTTAAAGTGGCCAAAAGAGGGTTGGTTCTCTTACAAAGGGGGAGGCTCAGCAAGCCTATTCTGCTTTGACAGTTGATGAAGCAGCTGATTGTGACATAGTGAAACAGGCTGTGCTCAAAGCTTACGAGTTGGTCCCAGAATCATACAGGCAAAAGTTTAGAAATTTGTGGAAATCTGTGAACCGGACATATGTAATTTGCTTATGAGAAGTCTGTGTGTTTTGATCGCTGGTGCACATATATGATGATATATATGATGATGATAAATATATGATGATTTTAATAGCTTGAAAGAGTTAGTTTTAATTGAAGAATTCAAAAAGTGTGTCCCTGATGACATAAAAACATATTTAGATGAAAAGGATGCTGCCACTTTGCAGGAGTCTGCTAGATTAGCAGATGAGTTTGCTTTAACTCATAAGGTTAAGTTTACCCAGAATAAGAGCTTCCAAAAGAGTAGCAGGGGTCACCAGGGTAAACGCGAAATTATAGCTGGAACTAGTGACAAGTGTAAGGATGAAGGGAAGCAGTTGAAAGAGAAATATTCTGGTCTTGCTTGTTACTATTGTAAGAAAGCTGGTCATATGATGGCTAATTGTTCTGTCCTGAAGAAGAAAAAGGAAAAGGTGTCAGTCCCGAATACCTGTGATCAGTCTGTTGAAGCACCTATCAACCCACAAGGTTCTGAACATTCTGTTGAGGCTCAGTTATGGACTGAGAGTTCTGACCGAATTAAGAAGGCTTTTGATCATTTTATGTCAAATGGGTTTGTATTAGTAAAGGAAGGGTGAACCCAAGAACCAGTGAAAATTCTTCAAGTTACTGGCGATTCTCAGTCACTTATATTAGCCAGCGTTCTAAAGTTTGGTGATGAGACTTAACACTGGTGAGGTAAATCTTATTGAAGGCACTGGGGGTGGCATGGTTTCTGTGCCGTTGTACAAGGTAACTTTACTGTCAGGGTTGGTTTTGGGACCTGTTAAAATCGGATTATGCTCCATTTTACCATTGGAAGATGTTGGTTTGCTGTTAGGGAATGACCTAAAATTGTTCCTGCAGTGCTATTGACAACTAAGACAACCGCTGACGACCCACAGATGGATTTTAACATTTATCCTTCCTGCGCAGGAACTCGAAGTATGGCTAAGAAGTCTGCCGATGCAGACGGTTCTGTGCAGCATGATTCTGATACCCATGATAGCCAAAATCGGGATTCAGGTTATGATGTCAGGGAATTTCTGCCTTCATTGTTTCAACAGGATTCAGGTCGTAAGTCTGATGAGAAAGATGTATCCCTGTGTAGGAAGGAGTTTATAGCAGAACAGAACCGAGACCCTGAGATTGAAGCTTTAAAAGAAACAACTTTCTCAGATGATGAGATTAAGAAAGTGCCAGCAGGGTATTATCTCAAGGATGGAGTGTCAATGAGGAAGTGGAGGCCACCTGCTATACCAGCGAGTGAGGAATGGGCAATTGTTCACCAAGTTGTAGTTCCTAAAGTTATATGGCTGAAATTTTAACTTTGGCCTGCAGTATGCCATCAGGTCGACATTTTGGAGTGAATAAAACTGTAAACAGTTATGAAATAATTCTACTGGCCTAATTTGAGGAAAGATGTTGTGACCTTTTGCAGAATCTGTCACACTTGTCAAGTTGTGGGTAAACCGAATCAGGTCACGCTAGTGGCCTCACTCTGCCCTATACCTGCATTCGGTGAACCCTTTTTAAAATTTATAGTGAGGGGTCCTTTGTCCTTGTTAAAGGAACAGTGGATTGATGGGGATGTACATCTTAACTTGTTAGACATTGTGTAGAAGTTCAAGAATAAACTACAAGTCTGTAGTCCAGTGAGACAAAACTTAAAGATTTCTCAAAACAAAATGAAGTGTTGGTTTGATAAGTTGGCTTTGGAAAGAAAATACCAGGTTGGGGATAAAGTGCTTGCTTTATCTCCAATATTGATGAATCCACTTCAGGCTAAGTTCAATAGACCGCATGAAATAGTCTCTCAAATTAATGATCTGAATAATGCTATTAAAACACCTGACCAACGTAAACTAACACAGGTGGTGCACATAAATATGATAAAGGCTTATTTTGACAAGCAGGCTCCATCTGTGAGTGTTGTTGTCAAATCATATGAATCTGGCAACCCTGAGAATGAAACAATTGACTTGTCTGAGACTTTTCACAAGCCAAACATGGTCCCAGATAGGCTAATGAACTCAGTTGTTCCAGAAAACATTGTTAACAAGTCGGCTCATCTGCAGCCAAGGCAACAACAACAGCTGAAGGAAGTAAGCCTGATGTTTAAAGATTTATTTCCCGATGTTCCCAAGCAAACCACGGTCGCAGTACATGATGTAGATATTGGTCAAGCCAAACCGATTAAACAACACCCATATTGTATGAACGTTGAAAAATGTTAAATTGGCTGAGCAGGGAATTGAATATATGCTGAAAATGGTATTATGAGTCCTTCAGCATCAGATTGGAGCTCACCCTGCATTATTGTGCCTTAACCTGATGGTGGTGTTAGATATTGCACTGATTATGGGAAGGTAAATTCAGTAACAAACAGATTCCTCTCCTATCCCTAGGGAGGATGATTGCATCATTAAGGTTGGAAAAGCTAAATTTCTTACAAAGATTGATCTGTTGAAAGAGTATTGGTGTGTTTCATTGACGGACAGAGGTAGAGAAATTTCTGCATTTGTGACACCTTCTGGGTTGTGTGAATACAATGTTTTCTCTTTTGGAAGGAAAAATGGTCCAGGATCATTCCAGAGAATGATTGATTCTCTAATTCGAGGGTTAGAACATACAGATACCTATATTGATGACTTAGCCACAGGGAGTGACACTTGGGAAAAGCATATCTCTGCAGTCGAGAAGCCGTTTGACAGGCTTTCCCAGGACAACCTTACAGTTAGCTAAGAGTGAATTTGGCCATGCCACTGTGACCTGTCTTGGCTATGTTGTTGGTCAAAGCAAGTTGGCTCCTGTTCGGGCAAAAGTCCAGACAATTTCTCAAGTTCCTATTCTGACTGCTAAGAAGGCTCTTAGAAGGTTTCTGGGAATGGATGGATATTATCGTAAGTTCTGTAAGAACTTTGCTGCTATTGCTCTTCCTCTGACCAATCTCCTGAAGAAGCGTGAAAAGTATGTTTGGACTGAACCTTGTCGGGAGGCATTTGATCGATTGAAAGTTATTATTTGAGGTTAGGCCAATCAATGTAGTGCTGTCAGCCAATTTCATTAGCAGGTTGGAGCTGTGGGTGGCAACACAAGTCATGGGTGCACAGAGAGTAAAGGAGAGGGCCAAAGAGACAACCCTGTGGGTTATGTGTGCTGAGGGTCAGAGAGACAGAGGAGATGGAGCCCACTCTTACCACCTGCCGGCGATCTGACAGGAAGTCCAGGATCCAGCTACACAAGGCAGGGTGAAGGCCGAGGTCTCTGAGCTCCATGTCGATACTTCACGCCTTCGTCTGGCTACTTCTCTGCCCATGACTGCAAGGAACTGCAGAGAACTTTGGAGAGCAGAGAACATCAGGGAAACAAGCCTCCCCTCCATGGACTCTCCCCACACTTCCCCTCCCTTGGAAAAGCAGGCCATGCACTCAAAGAACCTCATAACCTGGACATTCTCGCTGCAAACCCGCTCCCCCATCGGGGAAGAGATACAAAAGCCTTAAATTGTGTAACACCAAGCTGAAGGATGGCTTCCTGTCTGCAGTTATAAGCCAAATGAATGATAAAATGGACTCGACCTCACAATGTAACTCGACGTGACCCTGCACCATATGTCTATCTGCACTGCACTTTCTCTGCAGCCATAATGCTTTGTTACAGTTATTGTTTTATCGTATATCAGCTCGATGTACCGTTGTAATGTATCGATCTGTGTGGATGGTACGTCAGGGAAGATTTGAACTGTCGTTCAGTACATGATGATAATAAACAAATTCCCCATTTTAATTGTGTGCAAATATTAGACAGACTGAGCTTCTGCTCTGGAACCACAGAAGGAAACTGAACAGTTCTCTTTCTGAGGAACGCAAGTAAATAGAAAAGGCTTTAATCTCTCATTACGATCTGCTGTAAGTGAGATCAGGTGACTGGTGGTGGGTCTCCCATATTAATATCAGAATCAGGTTTAATAGCACCGGCATATGTCATGAAATACGTTCAGAAGTAGAACCTAATTTTTAACCATAGTTTTTAACAATTGTGATTTAATATAAGAATATAAATATCACATTGTTAAATTATATAAATAGTACAAAATGAAAAAAAAGATGTAATAAACTATTTTAACTGTGCCGACTGTTTGACTGACTGGGTTGTTGCTTTGGAAGTAGTGGAGTGAAGCTTAACTGAACTGCACACATTTATGAGAAGCTCAGATAATTATAAAAAGCTAAATTCTCACATAAGTGGGTCAGACACCCAGAAACATCGGCAGCACTTCAGCAGGTAAAAACAGTGGAATGAAACATGCTGAAAATATTGCCGAAAAAAAACCATATTGTCCACCACAACGAGAGGACGTGACAGATCCGGATCTCACCGCCTTGTCTGAACGGGGAAAGATGAAGCTACACGTATAGGTAGAGCAGTGACCCGCAGATGCTGCAGATCTGCAGAGAAACGTGAACAGGAAACGGGATCACATGGCCGCTTTGGTCTCTCACCCCCAGACAGATGTCCGTTTACCCACTACTCTGTGGAAAGACACAAACGCCGCTCACATCTCCACTCACCTTAAATGTATTAGACATTTCAACCCCCAGGGAAAATATATCGACTGTCCACTCTATCTATTCCTCTCGTAATCTTATTAACATCCATCCAGTCTCACCCCAGCCTGCGCCGCTCTGGAGAAAACAACACAAGTTTGTCCAGCCTCTCGTTATAGCTCATGCCCTCTAATCCAGGCAGTGTCCTGGTAAACCTCTTCTGCGCCCTCTCCAAAGCCCCGACATCCTTCCGAGAATGTGGGCGACCACAACTGTATGAAACACTCCAGATGTGGTCTAACTAGTTTTATAAAAATGTGTTCCAAACTGTGGCGTTTTAGAAACGAACCAGCAGCACTGGAGTTCACACTGGAGTCTGGTTTTGATGTTAAAACCATTATCTTTAGTAGTATCGACTTATAATATAGTAACTTAACGAAATGAAGGGAAGTTAACAGTGTTATGTGTATATGTGTGTAAATATATCTCCCAGACTATCGAGACTGAGGGAACAAAGCTTAGAGTCTTGAGATGGTAAAGTAGGAAAGTTCAGTGTAATCCACGGAATAAATGATGGGAGAGAGATATTTGTAATCCAGGGTGAAACGTAGAGAAACGGCCGTTACTTCAACCAACCGCCGTCGAAGTTCTTATCCGCTGAATCTGTCCAGATACGAGTCATCAGCGAAAGTGACCTATCACAGGAATGCCGTCTTCCAGGGGTTACCACAAGAACATGCCCAGGCAAGGGTTAACACAAGATATTCCAAAACCCACTCCTATGGATTATACGAAGTGACAGCCACACACGTTCGTTGCGGTTCTCTGTACCGATGATCAACCCACTCTTGCGGGCATAGGAGAGTTCCAATCCTCAGCTGCGACTAACTGAAGCGATCAGCTTTTCCAGTCTTTCTCTCTCTCTCTCCCCCTCTCCCCCTCTCCCCCCTCTCCCCCTCTCTCCCTCTCTCCTGGCCGACTGCCTGTCTGCAGATCGCTCTCTCTCTCTCTCTCTCTCTGATGGTTCAGTCCACAGTCAGCGCTGTCAGCCTGTGACTGACGTCATAGCCCCGCCTCCTCACGCCGGCGCTCTTAAAGAAACAGTCACAGTACGACCGCAGGCTCGAAACAGCTGCAAAACACAACTTCCCGACTTTTGAACTCACTGCTTCAACTAATAAAGACAACCATGTCATTTGCCCTCTTAACCACCCGATCAATCTGTGCAGTCTCTCTCAGGGAGCGATGAACTTGGAGTCTAAGATCCCTCTGATCATCGACAATGCTCAGGGTTTTGCATTCAACAGTGTACTGTGTCATACATTCGACCTACCGAGCTGCCAAGATGATCATCACTAATCAAATCTCACTGAGATTTCTCAGGTCCTGTTGAATTTATTACCAAGTGCACAAGTACGGGAAGGTACAGGGACAGAGAAACACTGACTTGTTGCAGCATCACAGGCAAGTACTTTCAGATAATACGCGGAACACAAATTATACGATTCTCTGTCAGTAACAATCTGTAAATATGTTTTATGTCATTAACGATATATAAAATACATTGTGTCATGATCAATATTAAAATGTGCATTTTGTGTCAATAACAGTCTTGGAAATGTTGAATTAAACTTTCCCCACGGTCTGCCCCGCTATCCACACGTTTCCATTTCTCCCTCTCGAACTGTCGCTGTTTTTCTGCTTCGTCCCCCTCCAACTTAATTCTCTCCAGTCGCATCTATTCTAGACGTAACTGGACCTCCCCTTTCCCTGCAGGAAAGTGTTCTAATACCTCCGCCTTGAATATCTGCATCGTGACATAATGTTCAGCTATCTTACGTTGTATCTCAGCCTTCGTCATCCCTTTCTTCACCTCCGTGAGTTCCAAGGACTCCAGCATTTCCCACAACTCAGACTTTTTAGCCGTCTTTAAACCCACAGGGTTCGGACTTGACAGACACTCGTCAACATCCATTTCTGTTGCCTGCCTTTCTGGTTTTTCACACAACCAGATCAGATAAGGGAAATCTATCCAGATTCACCGGCACCCCAATTTGCGAATTCAAATCCCGAGACGATGCACCAATTTGTTACGTACCCCGTGACTGGGTTAACAGACCAGCAGGAAAGGAATGATACGTTGGAGTCTGGTGGTACCGTCACTAGAGGAGTTTGTTAGTAAAATAAGCAAAACAGTGTCAATAATGCAAATATACTTATAAAACAGGTTGGCAATAATAAACACAGAAGTGTAGGAATAATAATCAATAATAAGAAACAAGCTCTATCAATGTCTCGGGGTAAGTGAATTGTCATAGAAGAATATAAAGTTCAGTTCAGTTCAGTTCGTGCTGAGGTAGTTGTTGTTGTGTTGCAATGTTGGAGAGAGAGAGAGAGAGAGAGAGAGAGAGAGAGGGAGAGAGAGAGAGCGAGAGTTGAGCAGCTGCAGCAGGCAAACCTTCCATAGTCTTCTTGTTCCGTTGTACGGTTGGGGGTCATCGGTTATGACCCTTCCGTTCCGGGCTAGACCGTTTTTCTGTGACGGATTCGTCACCCAGGCAAGGGCGGACGCACACAAGTCCCCACCGGTCTGCCTTCATCCACCGTGCTCCGGACCGATTCTCCTGAACCGATCCTTCAGTCCCCCACCTTCCTGTGGGTGCCCAACACTCTTTCAGTGTCCACTGGTCTGTCTATCTGTGTCTCCGCAGACCCGTCGTTTAACTCCCCTTGATGGTGTATCAGCCGTCCATCAACTCAAATGACCATGTCCATCAAACTCGGCCACTCCCTGCTGTCTCAGCAAGAATGTTAACGAGCAAAGAAGTGTCCTTGTAGCAAATGATTGTTTACCTTTCCATCAGTGAAGAAGCCATAATACTTAAATCATTTGTCTCTCTCTTATCTGTAGCAGTTGCCTCTACCCCTGTTCTTCGTCTCTCTCTCTCTCATTAGCAGCATAGTTCCCGGGGGGGGGGGGGGGGGGTCAGCTCTGGACCACATTTCCATTTGGTTTGTTCAGCACAAGTAGCAATTGTCCTTCGATACAGACGAATGCCATCGTCATCTTATGGTCTTATTGGTCAGTTATAAAGAAGCCAGTGCAGCCTTTCGGTTTTATTAGACGTTTGCAAAGATTCGGCACGTCATCTAACAAAATTATGTTTGATACGCGGTGGAGTGTATATGATACTCAGGTTCATCAGCAATTTGTACCGCTCAAACCTCAGGACCCAACAACTATCCCTACTGCCCGCTACTAGTAACAGACTTATAAATCAGTCCCCGACTTCTCAATCGGTTTTCATTAGTCTCCGTTCCACGGGCAGACAGCAAAATCGCTCTTCCCCGAATCATTTTGTGCTTGCAGCGTTGGAGGAGATCTTCGGCCGCAGGGAACCTAACCTGGGATTCTTATTCCAAAAGGAGAGGCAGTCGGTAAACAAATTAGCACCTAAACGGTGAAATCCCCTGCGCCGAATGTTGTAAGGTGTTGAGGGCGACTACCCCTGGGACACTGGTCAGATACAGTGTGGAGCTTTATTCATCACCCCCAAAGTGTGTCCCCAAACGGGAAATGTTAGGGAGTTGTGGTTCCTGTGTCCGATATGCTCAGCAACGGAGAGACTTGTCACCTGATCCGGTTCATTGTGTGATACCAAACCCCACATGGTCACTCCGGGGTGGGAGGGCGGGGAAGGAGTGTGGTATCCATGGAATACTTCCAATTGTGTGATTGTTCCTGACCTGCTACAGAGGCTTGTGGGTCTGCTAATTAAAACCGAACGGGTGTCATTCACCAGTCTTCGTTTAACATGACAATAATACTTATGGATAGACCGCTCAAATGAGAATTTTTTTCCCCCAAAAAAATCATGGCATTTCACCATCGATTGCAAAGGATAATAGATTGGTTATTTCCCTCCTTCAGGTGTCTCCATTACGGGAATGAACAGAACTGTTGCCGCTCCAGTGGTACATCACTGGCCACACTGGTATCATCACTGCTTACTCGGACCTGTCAGCAACCACACAGATAACGTCCCTGCTTGTCCGGTTCCCTCAGTAACGCAATGTTATTGGGTCTCACTGCTGGACACAGAGAGAATGTCACTGCATATTCAGTATCCCCTCTGGCAAAATTTGTACTTTCGTAGCTCGTCCAGTCTGTTGATGGACATAGCGAAAATATCCCTCTTTATAAACATGTTCCTCAACGCAATCACACTGTCAGCGATGATGCCCAGTCATCTGATCACACTGACACTCGATATTGGCACACATTGGTCATGAATTTATTGGTCATTCCCGCTCCGTTGACAGCGAATAAAAATGCTGGCAATGCCAAAACTCACAAACTGCAGAATCAATACTTCAAAACTACAGCCATACATGGAACTCGTGATCGGCTGCAAAGAAGGAGATGACAGGCAGAATTTCCATCCCGTGGACCGATTTCGATTGGAGTTTACGGGTAATACAGTTTAGAGGCAGAGGTGTGAGGACAATGTACCAACGATCGACCAAAATGACAGCAGAAAATAAAGACATTGAACTTGCATTTTGTTACTATTTTAAAGAATGACCAGGTGGTTAGCGAAAATACTCTTTTTCTTTGTGTCATCATTTTGGGCCGTGCTTACATTTCGAGGCCACCAGAGAAAGAGAGTGATCTTCCGGTATATTTTTATTTTTGTATATCTAAATGAAATTCGGTGTTATTCATTTATTTTCAAGACGTCTTACGCTCATATATTTGCGGGCTCCGGGCTCGATGCAAACCGCGGCATTATTCAGTGGATAAAGAACATAATTTAAGAAAATAGGTGCGCCGTGTTGCTGATAATGGAACCATCGGAGAACATTAGAATATCGAGACGACATCATTTACAACTTTCACCCATGTTTACTAGACGATTAATACAGTTAACATTTGAACAAATGTATATTGTATGCTGCGATAAATATACAAGTTTTTGTGATTCCAAACAGGATGTGTAGCAACAACATCAAGGGAGAATTGTTGCACAATCCTAATCAGATTAATTACAGTCAAGAAGCGACGTAGTTAAATCCTTATAGTATGGATACGTAGAACAAGCAAACAGATTTATTTTAGGAACATAGAAACGAAAAAACTACAGCATCACAAAGTTGTGCCGAACATATCCCGTTAGAAATTACTAGTCTTACCCATAGCCCTCCGTTTCTCTAAGTTCCACGTACCTATCTAAATAACCATATAACCATATAACAATCACAGCACGGAAACAGGCCATCTCGGCCCTACTAGTCCGTGCCGAACTCTTAATCACACCTTGTCCCACCTACCCGCACTCAGCCCATAACCCTCCACTCCTTTCCTGTCCATAGACCTATCCAATTTTACCTTAAATGACACAACTGATCTGCCCTCTACTACTTCTACAGGAAGCTCATTCCACACAGCTATTACTCTCTGAGTAAAGAAATAGCCCCTCGTGTTTCCCTTAAACTTCTGCCCCCTAACTCTCAAATCATGTCCTCTCGTTTGAATCTCCCCTACTCTCAATGGAAACAGCCTATTCACGTCAACTCTATCTATCCCTCTCAAATTTTTAAATACCTCGATCAAATCCCCCCTCAACCTTCTACCCTCCAATGAATAGATACCTAACTTGTTCAACCTTTCTCTGTAACTTAAGTGCTGAAATCCAGGTAATATCCTAGTAAATCGTCTCTGCACTCTCTCTAATTTATTGATATCTTTCCTATAATTCTGTGACCAGAACTGCACACAATATTCTAAATTTGGCCTTACCAATGCCTTGTACAATTTTAACATTACATCCCAACTTCTGTACTCAATGCTTTGATTTATAAAGGCCAGCGTTCCAAAAGCCTTCTTCACCACCCTATCGACATGAGACTCCACCTTCAGGGAACTATGCACAGTTATTCCTAGATCTCTCTGTTCCTCTGCATTCCTCAATGCCCTACCATTTACCCTGTATGTTCTATTTGGATTATTCCTGCCAAAATGTAGAACCTCACACTTCTCAGCATTAAACTCAATCTGCCAACGTTCAGCCCATTCCTCTAGCCGGCATAAATCTCCCTGCAAGCTTTGAAAACCCACCTCATTATCCACAACACCTCCTACCTTAGTATCATCGGCATACTTACTAATCCAATTTACCACCCCATCATCCAGATCATGTATGTATATTATAAACAAATAATGTCTCTTCAAAGACCCTATCTCCACCACCGTTGCCGGCAGCCTATTCCACGCACTCACCACTCTCTGCGAAACAAATCTTATCCCTGACATCTCCTCTGTACCCACACCCCAGCACCTTAAAACTGTGCCCTCTTGTGCAGCCATTTCGGCCCCGGGAAAATGCCTCTGACTATCCACACGATCAATGCATTTCGTCATCGTTCACACCTCTATCAGGTCACCTCTCATCCTCCGTCGTTTCAAGGTAAACAGGCTGAGTTCACTCAACCTATTCTCATAAGGGATGCTCCCGATCCAGGCAACATCCTTGCAAATTTCCTCTTCAGCCTTTCCACATCTTTCCTGTAGTGAGGCGACCAGAACTGAGCACAAAACTCAAAGTGGGTTTTTACCGGTGTCCAATTGAGCTTCAACATTACCTCTCGGGTCCTAAATTCAGTTCGACGGTTGATGAAGTTCAATACACCGTATGCATACTTAGCCACAGAGTCTACCTGCACGGCTGGACTCGGACCCCAAGATCCCTCTGATCATTCACACTACAAAGAGTCTTACTATTAATACTATATTATGCCAACATATTTGACCTACCAAAATGAACCACTTCACACTTATCTGGGTTGGACTCCATCTGCCACTTCTCAGCCCAGTTTTGCATCCGATCAACGTCCTGCTGTAACCTCTGACAGGCCTCCACAGTATCCACAACACCCCTAACCAATGCGTCATAAGCAAATTTACTAACCTATCCCTCCACTTCATCATCCAGGTCATTTATAAAAATCACAAAGAGTAAGAGTCCCAGAACAGATCCCTGAGGCACCTCACTGATCACCGACCTCCATGCATTTTGTGAAAGATCTTGAAATAATTTGTAAATATTGCTGTAATTAGAGAAAATGAATAGAATAAAGTGGTCTCTGCAGATGGGGATTGAAGTGAAACACAATTTGATGAAGGTGCTTAAACTGTCCAGCAAGCGCACTCACCCACATCTGTCTGATTCTCTGGAGTATCACTACCTGGACAGGGATAGCACGACAGCTGACATAAAGCCGACACCCTGACTGTACAATTGAACTGTTTGAATGATTACGTGTCTGGTTTATTGCTCATATAGATACTTCCGTTATATAAGTTGAATGGTCTGCACCGCGCTTTGATTAACACGTCACTTGCCACTCTGATGTTATCACTGCTGCTGCTGCTGAAGATGATGATGATGATGATGAGCTGAGATGATGATATCATTTCTGGCAAAGATGACGGCGTCATTACTAATCCACGCCCATTGTTGACCATTATGATAATGTTTTCTCCTGCACAGTCGCTGACCAAAGTGATGATGTCACAGCGTACGCTGGTCATTCACCGAAATGCAGTCCTAAGAATCCATATTTTAAATTTATCCTCTTTGTAGAATATTCAGCTAGTGATTTATACAAATCCGTGAACGATTGTTGCAGTCAGCTGATCGTCCATGAGCTAGATCAAAGAGATCAACTAAGTTCATACCTGTATTTTAGGCATTTCTGTTTCTCGTTATTGTCTTCGATGGCTTTACTTCTCGGCATTCGCATTGGCATTACTGCCGCAAGCGATAGCGCAAATAACAGCTCAAGTAAGAGTTAGGCTTGGAGATGTCATCGGGAGCAGAATTGGTAGGATCCCCGCAACGAACGACGGCCGATCCTTAACGTTCCAGGATATACCGGATCCATTCGATGGAAATCATCGTTGAGCGAAGGATCCAAGATGCAACAACGGCACCCAATAAACACCATCCCTTCTATTTGATCATCCAACAACCTGTGAGTCGTGTACACTGGAGCACATTTAACCGTCCGAGGTTCCGGATGTGCAGAATCGGGTAGGTTGGGCCGTCTTGGGGTAGACAGCTGGCTTGGGGTAGACCTTGAGGTTGTTAGGTGTGATCTTGAGGGACGGTGCCGGCTGGAGACGGTAAGTGACTGGGATGATGCGTTGGATTATCTTCAAACGAGAGAGAAAGTAGTTGTGCAGGGGCGGATATCAAGTGGACAGCCAGACAATTCCCCAAGCCTGTTAGGTCTAGATGGGCGGCAGAACAATTGTCATGGCGGCAGTAGGCATAGATGGCAGCTGGAATGGCCCTCCATGTCCTCATCGAAGTACTGAGCAGCAGCGTACCAGGACTCTGGCTAACGGAACCTCCAACGCGGGCTCCTCCGCAGGGAACAGCGGAGGCTGGTAGCCAGGAAGACATCAAAGGGTGATATACAAGTTTCAGAGTAGGCGTATTGCCTGTGGGACTGCTCGGTGAAGGGAACATACTTCTTCCATGTGAAAGGTCAGAGACGGTATATCATTGAAAAACGCATGCAATTGCTGATTTGTTCATTCTGACTGACCGTTGGTCGGCGGATAATCACCAGAGGAGAACTCCACTGATGTCGGAGGAGGAAATAGAAGGTTCTCTGGATCGGAGACGAATTCGGAGCGTCGGCACTGCATACTGTCCTGACGGAAGCAATGGAGGTGTGCTAAATGTAGAGCTAAGATCACCGTCTCATCGGCTGACGGAAGCCTGGGTAGGACAATTAAATGGCCGGTTTGAACGACTGATCTACCACTCTCATGACCACGTGGCCCCATCAGAAGGTACTAATCCCATTATGAAATCCATGGCGATGAGTGAGTTTGAGGTCGAGGGACTGCTGGGCACCGCAGGAGGTAACAGAGCCGCTGGTTGGACACACTGAAGGCAGAGATCGATGAACTGACGTACATTTGCGATGATGGAAGGTTACGAGAGCCGGCGACGCATGCTCCAGAGTAAATCGAGAATACGTGGCGAAGTTAAGGAGGCTCTAAACGGCGAATCATTTGCTTGCATCTTCGGAAACAGTTCTATTTCCATCTTTAATGTCTTTATTCTTTTCCTTTCAGAATATTTTGAAGACCCTGTCGTGGAGTTACACGCTGACTTCGGTTCTTCGAGGAATGGGACCCGTTCTCGGCGTTTCAGGGCTGACCGTTTCTCAAACGACGCCGACAGGAATTAGTCCTGTTTATTTCTTCTCCTTGCTTCCTGTCATTCAGCCAATCTTCTATGCACCATTGCATCTTCCAGTAATACCTATGGCGTTCTACCTTCTTTAGCACTCTCGTGTGTGGCATCTTGTAAAAGGCTTTCTGAAAATCCAATGAAACAACATCCATTGATCTCCGTTTATCTCATCTGCCTTTTATTGTTGACAAAGAATTCCAACAGCTTTCAGGCCGGACTTTCCGTAATACGGCCGATTTTATTATGTGTCTCCATGTCACCGAGACCTCATCCTTCATAAAGGTTCGTCTTTTCAACTTCTGAGGTCAGGCTACCTGCCGTATAATGTTCTGTCTATTGACTATCTCTCTTCGTAACAAGTTATGTGGATTGACGTTTCCTACATTCTAGTGATGTGGACTATTCCAAATTCCAATTGGTATTGAAAGTTCGCCGCTAATGCTTCCACAGTCTGGCAGATCCCTGTTTCGGAATACTAAAGTCTCTTCCGTCTGGTCCAGATGACAAATTTAACTCCACATCTGTCAGCCTCCCAGGCTCCTTCTCCTCAGTAATAGCAACTTCTATGGCTTGATAGTCTCGTTCGACTGGCATAGGGCTGGCGTCTCTCACGGTGGGAAAAGACAGGAGTTATTGAATTCGTCCGCTATTTCTTTGTTTCCTCATTCAGAGGAACGAGAGTTTATGTTGGTTATTGCATTAACAGCAACATACAAACGCCATATTTCTATTGTTGTCGCCTGTAACAGAAGCAATTTCCGGAGTGAAACAGAGCAAACCATGATGTTACAACTTTGATGACGAAATCGATGGACAGCAAAGCCTTGGAAGGGACCAGATGAGCAACAATACTGAAACCGAGAGATGAGCCGGACAGCGTTTCCCAACAACGTTCACTGACTTCTCGAATCGTCTTATGAGATTCTGCAATTTTGTGTCAAGCTACCCACACCTCATCACAATTGGGATTTCACTTGAATGAAATCATGTTTATTTTTACCCTATCTGTTGGGCAATAAAACGTCAGCCTTGTGCAGTATTGAATATTCAGTGTGCTGGATCGAGTATAAATGAATGACCGTGGAGGTTCATCAGCTCGGAGTTTCTTCAGCGAGATCGCGGGCGGCTGGAAGACAGGCTGAATCTCACACGGCATGATTGAAACATTTTACCGTGTGAGAAAGATATATTACCTGATCGTTTCCGTTATCGGTGTTCCTGGTAAGGACAGAGGCGAACTAACATTTGCAGATTTGTGGGCACAATACTTGGACTCGGTCAATTACCGACAGCATTGTGATGCCGGTGTATCAGTGAGTGCGGTGCAGACACTGCGGCCAAACTGCATGTTCGTTCAGCAGTCCCCTTGCAGTGCTCTCGGCTGAAAATAAACCGGTAGCTTAAAGAGATGTAGAGCGGAAGATTTGGCAAGTGGATTCATGCAAGACAGTTTTGATTTATCAATGGAAATTCGCTGGCAAAGTAAACTCTGATAGTTCATCGTGACCGGTACCTTTACGGCTCCTTGGTGTTATTTCGTATTGATCAAGCAATGTGCTTCAAATTCAATTTTTAATGTATTGCGCTGTTTTTAAGGAATTGCTGCAAGTTTGAATGGAACGGGTAAAGCAAATCACCGGCGGGATTCAGGGGAGACCGGTAAACATCGTTTGTGATTCAAACTCCGAAACATCGGGAGCATAGAAAATTCAAATCAGGGTCTGTGGGTGTTTTACTGTAACAGGGTTAGTTTGCATATTCTATTTTTCGTGTAGTGGGGTGGGAGTTAAGAGCCAAACCAGCGGTGTTTGTTAAAGGTCAGACGGTCTGTGTTACATGTGATACTCGGCTCAGAAAATAAAATAATTTAGAATAATCTGCAGTGTTTTGAGGCAAACTCCAAAGGAGAAGCTGCTGCGAAGCATCTACATTGGCGTTGCTTCAGAAATTAGATGCTTTAACCACCAAATGAAAGATGTCTAAAAAGTCCAGAATATTTAAAAAACGAAACTGGGAATTTTCTGATACAATGAGAAGGAACCGCGGATAAGAGCAGTTGTAGAATTTAAAAGAAGCGAGCCTCTGGGTGGGGGAGAAAGGAGAGTCGAGGAGGAGACGAAGACATGCGAACAGGTGAAATCAACGCTTTGAATTTTGTAAATCGACCGAGGCGGAGGGGGAGGGACTCCGCCGTATAGAGAATGTGTAAGGAAAGGGGGATCTGAACACAACCCCTGAGAAAGTTGCCGAGGTATCCAGCCTTTACACATCAGTCGAAAAACTGATGGCAGGAGATTTATATTTATTTCTCCAACGCACACTCAGCGATCAGTTGACAATGCATCCTTCCCAAACGCAGCTCTTTATCCAGTACAGAAAACTGTTACCTTTCACCCAGCAGGCACGCGTGTGTGGCATCTGCGTCTCCCGCTTTGCAACCTTTAAACCTCCAGAAATGAATAGAGTCCAAAGTTCCAGCTTGTCTCTGCCCTGAGACCCACGGAACGGAGAGACAGTAATTCACTCTTTCTTTTTGTTGTTCCCTCAGTGAATTTAGTGGCGATTGCGATCCTGTCCCGGGGAAAGTGCGGCCTCTCTACCTGCACCACTCGCTACCTGGTAGCCATGGCGACGGCGGATCTACTAACCATAATCTTTGAGGTCATATTTTGGCGAGTCAGTTATTATTACTTCCCCGGGACTTTCCTGGACATCACCCCCGTGTGCAGTGTGATCTCTATAGTGAGAGTGGCAGCCACGGACTGTTCTGTCTGGTTCACCGTCAGCTTTACGTTTGATCGGTTTGTCGCCATCTGTTGTCAGAATCAGAAAGCAAAATATTGTACCGGGAAAACTGCCGCTGTAGTCCTGACAACAACCGGCGTCCTGCTCTTTTTTTAAGGATGTGCCCTACTTCTTTCGATATCGTCCTTTGAAAGTGATCGGCAATATACCCTGGGACTGTATTACAAAGCCGGGCTACTATACGGACCCCAGGTGGGTGGGATTTAGATGCTTTTCTATCGTTCTGACGCCGTTACTTCCATTCGTGTTAATACTATTGTTCAACGCGCTGACAGTCAGACACATTTTAGTAACGAGTCGCGTCCGTAAGCAGCTGAGGGGTCAGAACAAGACAGAGAACCGCAGTGACCCGGAGATGGAGAGCAGGAGGAGGTCTGTGATCTTACTTCTCACCATCTCCGGAAGCTTCATCATCCTGTGGTCGGTGAATGTTGCCGAATTCCTTTATTACACCATCGCCGGATTGGATCAGAATAATTACAATGATTCGGAATACATATTTGAACACTCTGGACACATACTGCTGGTGTTCAGTTGCTGCACAAACACTTTTATTTATGGAATAACTCAGAACAAGTTTAGAGAGCAGTTCATCAGCGCTGCGAAGCATCCGCTCATGTCAATTATTCAACTAATTAATAAACAAACTATTTAAGTTCTTCTCAGAGGCAATCGCAGTGTTGTCCATCTGCACACTGTAGAACGGGCTGTCACAGGAGAGTGGGGTTGCAGGGAGCATAAAACCGGTTTCGTGCCCGAGAGACACAGCACGGGAAAAGACCCACAGCCAGCGACGCCGACCCCCTACCAGTTATTAATCTCATTAAATTTCTTACCTTTATTTTTCTCCATGTTCCCGCTCTCCTTACCGCCATCCTTCTTTTAATAATGTATCCCTCATCACAGCGTAAATACGCAACGCTCATCTGACGTACAAAGCCGTTGCATCTCGGCGACGGAAAGGAAACGAGTCTCCGAGCGGAAATACTGCCGTCATCCGGAGAAGGGGCGGGATTCACTGAGCGACCGGAGATCAGATCGGGACCGCCTCGGATTGCACAGACTGAGCAGGCAGCACCGCGGAGAGAGTTAGCTGATGGTATCCAACATCAGCACGTCTCTCAGTTCTCAGTCAGCTGGCAATATCCACGTCTACCGATATCCTAACTTCAACGGTCGAGTTTACCTGTGTTCAGTGCGATGGTATGAAATTTTAGATGTGTTCTACTCACAATATTCTGCTCAAAGTCGAATTATCATCTGAAGCGAGTCAATTTCTACAGGTTATTGCCTGAATTTATGAGGAAGGAACCTTCCTTCTTTGTTACCCTGGGTGTACTTTAATCAATAACAAAGAGGTGTAATGTCCGCAATGTAGCAGAAGCCACCGATAGGCAATTTAGTAAGGCTGTGTGTGAAGGCCCGATGGTTGATTCAGACAATCTATTGACTTGGGATAAAACAATTAAACCATAGGATATCGGAATAGAAATAGGCCATTCGTTCCATCGAATTATTTCACCTATCCTTTAGTGGGTGATCTGTTCCTCAACCTCAATCTCCTTCCTCCAATAAGCCGTTAGCAACCTCTCCAATCAAAATATTTAAACCCTTTTCTTCACTAGACCCAGTGACTTGGTCTCCACACCTTCCGAGGCAGCAAATTCGAGTCCCCTTGAAGTGAGTGCCCGCATTGCATTTGCCTTTATAACTCCGAAATAACCTGTAAATTAGCCTTCAGGGAGTCTAGAACAAAGACCCAAAAATCCTTATGTATTTATCACTTCTGAATTTTCTTCAGTTAGAAACGTTTCGACACATTAACCTTTCGTTCCGAAGTGTATCCCTCACACCTCCATACACTGAATTCCACCTGCACTTTGCTCACTCTGTCAAACTCACTGCATGTCAGCGATACTACTTCTCTCTGCAGGTAAATCCTGCCCATCCGAACCCCATCCATTAGCCGACTCTCTACTGCTGCAAAGCTGTCCAACCAGTAGTTCCCTGGCTTGTATCTTGCTTCCCTTATATAAGGACACAACATCAGCTGTCTCCCGCACTTTCAATACATTAGGTTCTGATAAGGATTGGACAAGGATGGACCTCCACGGGAGGATTGTGGGGTAGATGGCAGGAATGTTATATCAGGGCACACAAATCCCTGAAATACCCGGCAAGGAGAATTGATTCCAATCAATTTCTTTATTGTTTATTACAGAATATCAGTCCGGTGCTTCCGCTCCTTCCCCACGCCCATCCGCTTTTCCCTGGAATCTCCTCTCACCCTGCCCCCCTCCCCACTCTCAGAGTACAATTGAAATCAATGTATGAAACAGGTTTATCATCACACACATATGCCATGATTTATTTTCGGCAGCAGTACAGTGCAAATATTAAATTACTACAGTACGGTGCAAAAGTCGGTGGCACCCTATGTACATATGCTCAAGAATTTTGTACAGTATTTTAAAGGCAGTATTTCACGTTTCTCTTTTATAATTTAAAAAAAAAGGAATATTCATGGATCTATTAAAGTGCTGCCATGACCCTTTGATGTCACCTGTTTTGATCCAAGCTGCCTGTATCTGGAAATATCTGTTTATTTCTTCCATGACCATTGCCAAATGAACTGCCTTAATTTTGTCGTCACTGCCCTTGACTCGAACACGAACATACTTCCACTGTTTTCCTAAAGGCTGCACACTTTTCCGGCGTCATTTGCGATTTCCTTCCCCATGCCACCTAAACTATGGTCCGCGCGTTTAAGGTCTTAGATTTCAATGTCTGCAATCAGTTCTATCTGTTCTCTCTAAACACCTGTAAACCAGCAGAGTGATGGCCATCGGTCCCAAGCAACTTCCACGCTAACACATCAGCCAATCGAACAAACTCATTCCTTCAACGGTGATCGAATTCAACCATTTGACTTTTAGTATCATTTTTTATTTAACCTCTCAAAGCATTCCTGGGAACAATTAACGCACTTCAGCGAATCTAAGTTGTTGACGCTTGGGCAGTCCCTCGCAGTATTTCGGAGGACAAATTCATCAAGTATTGCACCCTATTATTTTTAATGTATCCCCCCCCCCTTACCTCCCTATATACATCTATCACTACCTCCTGCTAATGATTGGGCGTCCTTTTGCGCTTTTTCGTACCTTAGGCCATTACATGTAAAGAAACAGTATGTTCGTAATGTTGAGATTCACAGCAATATTCATGAGGAGACGGTTCTCGGGATCCAGGTTCACACTGCACTGAAAACGACTACACATGTTGGTAGGGTGGTAGAGAAGGCGCTGTGGGATGATTGCATTTATCAGTCGATGAATTGACTATTAGATAATCGACAAATTTCTGACGATTCCTTATAAAATTATCATTAGGCTGCATGTGGAATTTTGCATTGAGGTCTGGCCTCTGTATTTCAGTCAGCATATGGAGAGTCTGATAACGGCGCAGGTGATGTTTTCCAGATGATGCCTGAATTAGAAAACATGCGCTTTCGATGATTTTGGACAAAATTAGGTTTCATTTTTTTGTATAACCGAGTGGATTTATTGATTTATCAGATTCATAGTTAGACCAGAAAGTCAGTATTAGTCTGACGGGTTTGAAATGACTATCACCAGTGTGCTTGCATTGAGGGTTGTAGGAGGAAATTTCACAGATAATTTATGTCTCTCAATCCTCGGTGCCCTCGTCTGTTTTTCGTGGATGTCTACAAACAGTAAGAATTTCAGATTGTATACTGTATACATTCTCTGATATTTAACCAGAACCCCTTGAAGCATTTTGTTAAACATTCTGGATTGTGTTCTGCATTTACTTATTTATACTTTCCCGACTGGGATTCTCGTTTCCCTTTACGCAATTCCGAGATCAGCGCGCATGAAACTATTGATACAAAACACCGCACCAGACATGCTGAAGGGAATGGAAAAGGCAAGCCAATGCAAAACAAGGCTGGAGAACAGTGTGATTCATCAGGGCTGGTACAGTCCTAATCGGAAAAAAGAGACCAAACCTGCGAATGAGGGACAATCTTATGACTAGTTATATAAGATTTGGTGAGGCCTAATTTGAGTATCACTGGGTGGCAGGGTAATCCCACTAGCTGCGTTTAGACCTGCATGTGCAGGCTTGGAGATGTCATCGGGAGCAGAATTGGTAGGATCCCCGCAACGAACGACGGCCGATCCTTAACGTTCCAGGATATTCCGGATCCATTCGATGGAAATCATCGTTGAGCGAAGGATCCAAGATGCAACAACGGCACAAAATAAACACCATCCCTTATATTCGATCATCCAACAACCTGTGAGTCGTGTACACTGGAGCACATTTAACCGTCCGAGGTTCCGGAGGTGCAGAATCGGGTAGGTTGGGCCGTCTTGGGGTAGACAGCTGGCTTGGGGTGGACCTTGTGGTTGTTAGGTGTGATCTTGAGGGACGGTGCCGGCTGGAGACGGTAAGTGACTGGGATGATGCGTTGGATTATCTTCAAACCGGAGAGAGAAAGTAGTTGTGCAGGGGCGGATATCAAGTGGACAGCCAGACAATTCCCCAAGCCTGTTAGGTCTAGATGGGCGGCAGAGCAATTGTCATGGCGGCAGTAGGCATAGATGGCGGCTGGAATGGCCCTCCATGTCCTCATCGAGGTACTGAGCAGCAGCGTACCAGGACTCTGGCTAACGGAACCTCCAACGCGGGCTCCTCCGCAGGGAACAGCGGAGGCTGGTAGCCAGGAAGACATCAAAGGGTGATATACAAGTTTCAGAGTAGGCGTATTGCCTGTGGGACTGCTCGGTGAAGGGAACATACTTCTTCCATGTGAAAGGTCAGAGACGGTATATCATTGAGAAACGCATGCAATTGCTGATTTGTTCATTCTGACTGACCGCTGGTCTGCGGATAATCACCAGAGGAGAACTCCACTGATGTCGGAGGAGGAAATAGAAGGTTCTCTGGATCGGAGACGAATTCGGAGCGTCGGCACTGCATACTGTCCTGACGGAAGCAATGGAGGTGTGCTAAATGTAAAGCTAAGATTACCGTCTCATCGGCTGACGGAAGCCTGGGTAGGACAATTAAATGGCCGGTTTGAACGACTGATCTACCACTCTCATGACCACGTGGCCCCATCAGAAGGTGCTAATCCCATTATGAAATCCATGGCGATGAGTGAGTTTGAGCGTCGAGGTACTGCTGGGCACCGCAGGAGGTAACAGAGCCGCTGGTTGGACACACTGAAGGCAGAGATCGATGAACTGACGTACATCTGCGACGCATGCTCTAGAGTAAATCGAGAATACGTGGCGAAGTTAAGGAGGCTCTAAACGGCGAATCATTTGCTTGCATCTTCGGAAACAGTTCTATTTCCATCTTTAATGTCTTTATTCTTTTCCTTTCAGAATATTTTGAAGATCCTGTCCTGGAGTTACACGCTGACTTCGGTTCTTCGAGGAATGGGACCCGTTCTCGGCGTTTCAGGGCTGACCGTTTCTCAAACGACGCCGACAGGAATTAGTCCTGTTTATTTATTCTCCTTGCTTCCTGTCATTCAGCCAATCTTCTATGCACCATAGCATCTTTCAGTAATACCTATGGCGTTCTACCTTCTTTAGCACTCTCGTGTGTGGCATCTTGTAAAAGGCTTTCTGAAAATCCAATGAAACAACATCCATTGATCTCCGTTTATCTCATCTGCCTTTTATTGTTGACAAAGAATTCCAACAGCTTTCAGGCCGGACTTTCCGTAATTCGGCCGATTTTATTATGTGTCTCCATGTCACCGAGACCTCATCCTTCATAAATGTTCGTCTTTTCAACTTCTGAGGTCAGGCTACCTGCCGTATAATGTTCTGTCTATTGACTACCTCTCTTCGTAACAAGTTATGTGGAATGACGTTTCCTATATTCTAGTGATGTGGACTATTCCAAAATCCAATTGGTATTGAAAGATCGCCGCTAATGCTTCCACAGTCTGTCAGATCCCTGTTTCCCTGTTTCAGAATACTAAAGTCTCTTCCGTCTGGTCCAGATGACAAATTTAACTCCACATCTGTCAGCCTCCCAGGCACCTTCTCCTCAGTAATAGCAACTTCTATGGCTTGATAGTCTCGTTCGACTGGCATACTGCTGGCGTCTCTCACGTTGGGAAATGACAGGAGTTATTGAATTCGTCCGCTATTTCTTCGTTTCCTCATTCAGAACAAACAAACGCCATATTTCTCTTGTTGTGACCTGTAACCGAGGCAATTTCTGGAGTGAAACAGAGCAAACCATGATGTTACACCTTTGATGACGAAATCGATGGACGGCAAAGCCTTGGAATGGACCAGATGAGCAACAATCATGAAACCGAGAGATGAGCCGGAGAGCGTTTCCCAACAACGTTCACTGACTTCTCGAATCGTCTTATGAGATTTTGCAATTTTGTGTCAAGCTACCCACACCTCATCACAATTGGGATTTCACTTGAATGAAGTCATGTTTATTTTTACCCTATCTGTTGGGCAATAAAACGTCAGCCTTGTGCAGTATTGAATATTCAGTGTGCTGGATCGAGTATAAATGAATGACCGTGGAGATTCATCAGCTCAGAGTTTCTTCAGCGAGATCGCGGGCGGCTGCAAGACAGGCTGAATCTCACACGGCATGATTGAAACATTTTACCGTGTGAGAAAGATATATTACCTGATCGTTTCCGTTATCGGTGTTCCTGGTAAGGACAGAGGCGAACTAACATTTGCAGATTTGTGTGCACAGTACTTGGACTCGGTCAGTTACCGACAGCGTTGTGATGCCGGTGTATCAGTGAGTGCGGTGCAGACACTGCGGCCAAACTGCATGTTCGTTAAGCAGTCCCCTTGCAGTGCTCTCGGCTGAAAATAAACCGGTAGCTTAAAGAGATGTAGAGCGGAAGATTTGGGAAGTGGATTCATGCAAGGCAGTTTTGATTTATCAACGCAAATTTGTTGGCAAAGTAAACTCCGATAATCCTTGGAGACCGGTTCCTTTACGGTCTACTTGGTGTTATTTCGTATTGATAGTGCAATACGCTTCAAATTCAAATTTAAATGCGTTCCACTGTGTTTTAAGGAACTGCTGCAAGTTTGAATGGAAAAGGTAAAGCAAATCTCCGACGAGATTCAGGGGAGACCGGTAAACATGGTTTGTGATTCAAACTCCGAACTATCGGGAGCATAGAATATTCAAATAAGGGTCTGTGGGTGTTTTACTGCACCAGGGTTCGTTTTCATGTTCTATTTTTCGTGAAGCGGGGTGGGAGTTTAGTGCCAAACCAGCGGTGTTTGTTAAAGGTCAGAGGGTCTGTGTTACATGTGATACTCGACTCAGAAACGAAAATCTTTCAGAATAATGCCGCAGTGCTTTGAAGCGAACTCCACAGGAGAAGCTGTTGCGAAGCATCTGCACTGGAGTTTCTTCAGAAATTAGATGTTTTATGCAGTAAATGAAAGATACCTAAAAAGTCCAGAATATTTATAAAAAGGAATTGGTAATTTTCTGATCTAATACCTTGATATAATGAGAAGGGACCGCGGATAAGAGCAGTTGCTGAATTTAAAACAAGCGAGCCAAGCGTAGCCCAAAGCAACTTGATTTGAATTTTGTAAATCGAACGAGGTGGAGGGAGAGGGACTTCGACGTATGGAGAATGTGTCAGGAAAGGGGGATCTGAACACAACCACTGAGAAAGTTGCCGAGCTATCCAGCCTTTACACATCAGTCGAAAAGCTGATGCAGAAGATTTATATTTATTTCTCCAACGCACACTCAGCGATCAGTTGACAATGCATCCTTCCCAAACGCAGCTCTTTATCCAGTACAGAAAACTGTTACCTTTCACCCAGCAGGCACGCGTCTGAGGCACCTGCGTCTCCCGCTTTGCAACCTTTAAACTTCCAGAAATGAATAGAGTCCAAAATTTCAGTTTATTTCTGCCCTGAGACCCACTGATCGGTGAGACAGTAATGCACTCATTCTGTTTGCTGTTCCCCCAGTGAATTTAGTGGCGATTGTGATCCTGTCCCGGGGAAAGTGCGGCCTCTCCACCTGTACCACTCGCTACCTGGTGGCCATGGCAGCGGCGGATCTGCTAACTATCATCTTTCAGGTCATATTGTGGCGGGTCAGTTATTATTACTTCCCCCGGACTTTCCTGGACATCACCCCCGTGTGCAGTGCGATCACTGTTGTGAGAGAGGCAGCCACCGACTGTTCTGTCTGGTTCACCGTCAGCTTTACGTTTGATCGGTTTGTCGCCATCTGTTGCCAGAAGCGGAAAACAAAGTATTGCACCGGGAAAACTGCGGCTGTGGTTCTAACAACAACCAGCGTTCTACACTTTTTTAAGGATATGCCCTACTTCATTCGATATCGTCCAGTGAAAGTGGTTGACAATATACCCTGGGACTGTATTCGAAAGCCGAGTTACTATACGGACCCTGGGTGGGTAGGATTTCGATGCTTTTCTACCGTTCTAACGCCGTTACTCCCGTTCGTGTTAATACTACTGCTCAACGCTCTGACAGTCAGACACATTTTAGTGACGAGTCGCGTCCGTAAGGGGCTGAGGGGTCAGAACAACACGGAGAACCACAGCGACCCGGAGATGGAGAGCAGGAGGAGGTCTGTGATCTTACTTCTCTCCATCTCCGGAAGCTTCATCATCCTGTGGTCGGTGAATGTTGCCGAATTCCTTTATTACACCATTGCCGGATTGGATCAAAATAATTACAACGATTCGGAATACATATTTGAACATACTGGAGACATACTGCTGGTATTCAGTTGCTGCACCAACACTTTTATTTATGGATTAACTCAGAGCAAGTTCAGAGAGCAGTTTATCAGCGCAACGAAGTATCCGCTCACGTCAATTATTCAACTCTTTAGTAAACAAACTAGTTAATATTATCTCGGAGGCAATGGCAGTGTTTTTTTTTTATCTCGGCACTGCAGAACGGGCTGTCATTGAGAGTGGGGTTGCGGGGAGAATAAAACTGGTTTCGTGCCCGAGAGAGGCAAAGCACGGGAAAGCACCGCAACTCGCGACGCCGACCTCCTACCAGTCATTAAACACATCCAAATTTTTATCTTTATTTCCCCATGTTCCCATTCTCTTTACCACTACCCATCTTTTAATAATACATCCTTCATCACAGCGTAAATACTCAATGCTCAAATGACCTGCATAGCCGTTGCATCTCGGCGCTGGAAAGGAAACGAGTCTCCGAGCGGAAATACTGCCGTCATCCGGAGATGGGGCGGGATTCACTGAGCGACCGGAGATCAGATCGGAACCGGCTCGGATTGCACAGACTGAGCAGGCAGCACCGCGGAGAGTATCCAACATCAGCACGTCTTTCATTTCCCTCTCAGCAGGCATCATCTACGTCTACCGATATCCATATTCAACTGTCGAGCTTACCTGTGTTCAGTGAGATAGTATGGAATTTTGTATGTGTTCTCCTACACAGGATATTTTCCTCAAGGTCGAATTATAATCTGAAGCATGTCATTTTCTTAAAGGTGATTGCATGACCGTATGAGAAAGGAACCTTCCGTCTTCGTTTCCCTGAGTGCATCTTAGTCAGTAACAAGGCAGTTTAATAAACGCAACGCACTACAAGCCGCCGATAAGCACTTTAGTAAGGCTTTGAGCGAAGGCCCGATGGTTGATTCAGTCAATCAATTGACATCGGATAAGACTTTTAAACCACGAGATACAGGAATAGAAGTAGGCCATTCGTTCCATTGAATTCTTTCACCTATCCTTCAGTGGGTGCCCTTTTACTCAACCCCAATCTCCTTCCTCCCATAAGCCATTAGCACCGTCTCCAATCAAAATATTTAAACCCTTTTCTTCACTGGACCCAGTGACTTGGTCTCCACACCTTCCGAGGCAGCAAATTGGAGTCCCCATGAAGTGAGTGCCTGCATTGCATTTGCCTTCATAACACCGAAATAACCTGTAAATTAGTCTTCAGGGAATCGAGAGCAACGACACACAAGTCCTTATGTATTTATTGCTTCTGAATTTTCCTCAGTTAGAAACTTTTCGACACATTAACCTTTCGTTCCGAAGTGCTTCCCTCACACCTCCATACGCTGAATTCCACCAGCACTTTGCTCACTCTGTCAAACTCACTGCATGTCGGCGATACCTCTTCTCTCTGCAGGTAAATCCTGCCCATCCGAACCCCATCCATTAGCCGAATCTCTACTGTTGAAAAGTTGTTCAGCCGGTATTTCCCTGGCTCGTATCTTGTTTCACTTATATAAGGACACAACATTAGCTACCTCCCGCATTTTCAATCCATTAGGTTCTGATAATGATTGGACAACGATCTCTACCAAAGGCATCTCTGCTCCTGTTTCCCATAATATCCTGGGATAAACGTGTCCAGGATTTGAGTCAGTCATGGAGAACTCAACAATTCATACATTCTAAATGTTGATCTGCCACAGGCAGCTCGGTCCCCTCCACTGAGCTCACAAACTACGTCCGTCTCACGAGTAAATGCAGATGTGAAGTATTCCTTTAATACTCCATCATTTTCTGTGGTTCTCCACATAGATCGCACATGACGCTGATGATGCCTATTCCATTGTGTGTATTGTTTTAGATTTCCACCGCCAACAGTGTCTCTTATGACTTTGTAAATCTCTCGGGATCAGAGATGTTGGGAATGGGGAGGATGGATCGCCACGGGAGTATTGTGGGATAGGTGGCAGGAATGTAATTCCGGGTCACACCGACCCTTGAAATACCCGACAAGGAGAATTGATTTCAAACAATTTCTTTATTGGTTATTGCAGAATATCTGTCTGGTGCTCTCCGCTCCGTCCCGTCTCCCATACCCTTTTCCCAATCATGAATCTCCTCTCAATCTGCCCCCTCCGCACTCTCAGTCTACGATAGAAATCAATGCATGAAACAGGTTTATCATCACAAACATTTGTCATGATTTATTTGCGATAGTAGTACAACGCAATGCATAAAATTACTACAGTATGGTGTAAAAGTTCGTGGCACCATACACACCTACTACGTGCATATGCTCAAGAATTTTGTACAGTATTGTAAAGACAGTATTTCATGTTTCTCTTTTATATTTAAAAAAAGTACTATTCTTGGGTCTACTAAAGTGCGGCCATGTCCCTTTCATGCCAAAGGACCTGTTTTGATCCAAGCTGCCTGGATCTGGATATGGCTGTTTATTTCTTCCTGACCATACCGTCCATGACCATTGCCAAGAGAATTGCCTTAATTGTGTCAGCACTGCCCATGACTCGAACACGAAGAGTTCACACTTTTCCGGTGTCATTTGCGACGTCCTTCCCTATTACGGTTACGGTTAATTACAGTTCGCGCATTAACGGTCTTAGACTTCAATGTCTGAATGTCAGTTCCATCATTTCTGTCTAAATACCCGTAAACAAGGAGAGTGATGGCCATCGGTCCAAAACCAATTTCCACGCTAACACATCAGTCAATTGAAAGAACTAATTCCTTCAAAAGTAATCGAATTCAACCATTTGACTGTCATTATCATTTTTATTTAACTTCACAAAGCATTCCAGGGAGCACTGAATGCACTTCAGCCAATCTAACTTGTTGAGTCTCGGGCAGTTCCACGCCACATTTGGGAGGATAAACTCACCAAGTATTACACTCTATTATTATTATTATTATTATCCTCTGACTTCCCTGTATATGTCCATCTCTACTTCCTGCTAATGATTGGACGTCCTGTTGCATTTTTTGTACCTTTGACCATTACATGTAAAGAAACCCTATGCTCGTAATGTTGAGAATCAAAACAATGTTCATGAGGAGACGGTTCTTGGAATCCACGTTCACACCGCAATGAAAACGGCTGCGCATGTTGGTAGGGGTAGGGAAGTCTTGTGGGATAATTGTCTCAAACAGTCGAGGAATTGACTATTAGGGAATGGACAATTTCTGACGATTCTTGATAAAACTATCATTATGCTGCATGTGGAATACTGCATTGAGGTCTGGCCTCCATATTTCAGTCAGGATGTGGAGGGTCTAATAACTGCGCAGGTGATATTTTTCAGATGATGCCTGAATTAGAAAACACTTGCTGTCGAAGATTTTGGACAAAATTAGGTTTCGTCATTTTTGTATAACCAAGTGGATTTATAAATTTATGAGATTCAGAGGCATAGTTAGACCAGAGAGTCAATTTGATAGGTTTGAAATGATTATCACCAGCGTGCATGCATTGAGGTTTGTAGGAGGGAATTTCACAGATAACTTATGTCGTTCATTCCTTGGTGCCCTCGTCTATTTTTCGTGGATGTCAGCGAACAGTAGGAATTTCAGATTGTATACTGTATACGTTCTCTGATATTTAACCGGAACCATTTAAACCATTTTGTTAAATATTCTGGACTGTGTTCCGCATTTACCTATTTATCCTTCCTCAACTGGGATTCTTGTTTCCCACGACCAGTTCCGAGATCAGCGCGAATGAAACTATTGGTGCAGAACACCGTCCCAGACATGCTGAAGGGAGTGGAAAAAGGAAGCTAAATCAAAACAGGGCTGGGCAGTGGCACAGTCCTGATAGCAATAAGAGACCAAACCTGCCAATGCGAGACAATCTTATGACTAGTGACTAGAGATGGGCGACGTGGACTCATGATATATAGCGGCAAAGGTACAGTAGCAGTTCGCATAACGATAGTAAAATTCGGGACGTCGGAGTTTAATTCCGGCGTCCTCTGTGAGAAAGATTATATGTTCTTTCCTAATCGGCATGGGATCCTCGGGAGTCTCTGATTTCCTCTCACATTAAAAAGACTTACCTCTTATTAGATTCATTGATAATTCTAAATGGACCAGCGTTTAGGCCAGCGTTAATAGGTTGGTTGCTAGGCAATACGGTCTCAGGGGTGAAGTTATATAGGATTTGGTGAGGCCTAATTTGAGCATCATGCGCAGATTTGGTTATTTCTCTACAGGAAAGGTATACACGAGGTTGAATGAGTACAACAACATTTCACAAGGATATTGACTCGTATGGAATTCCTGATTAGAAGGAGAGTTTCAATAGGTTAGGACTGCATTCTTTGGAAAGTTGAAGATGGAGAGGAGACTTGGCAGAGGTCTTGAAAATTAGGACACAGATGCGACAAATACAAAAACTGCTTTCTCCATTGTGATTCGTGGGGACTACAAACAGATGCCATGTGGTAAATTTGAAAGATGAGAATTTCAAGGGGGAAGAAGTGGGGGATCTTCTTTACTCAGAGGATCGCGAAAGTATGGAATGAGCTGCCGGCATCAGTGCTGTATACGTGCTCGATCTCAACGTTTGTAAAGTTCGGATAGGTATATGGATAGTAGAGATGTTCCCGATGCAGGTTAATCAGAGCAGGCACTCTGAATACTTTCGACACGGTCTTGTATCTACATTGTTCCTTCTCCATGAATGATGCTATCTGCAAAAGAAAGTTGGGTAAATTTAGAGGAGTAACGGAGTTAGCGGACAGGAAAAACATCGCGGAATTTATAATATAATCCAAATCTCTGTGATATTGATAGAGGCGGGGAAGTAACTGAAGATTAGTATAATGCCGTAAATATCTGGAGAACTTTCATGAATGCGATGAAATGTGGTCAAGCAATGCAGTGGGCAATGCCCGATGCCCGGGTCGGCATGGCCTCTTTCTGCGCTGTTGTATTTCTGTATATGAACTGCAGCCGAACTCGTAACAACTGCTTGACGGTGCGTTGCATCACAGGCGGTTCTGCGATTAGTTTCGACTTGTTGAATCCATGAGGGATCCGGGGAAGCAGTAGCCACAGTAGTTTTTCAGAATAGGAATCAGAATATCACCGACATATGTCGTGAAATTTGGTAACTTCCCGACGGCAGAAGAAAGCAATGCATGATAAACATAGCAAATAATACCAGATTCTAATAATATTAAAATAATAATAATCATCATCATCATTATAAACTGCTTGTATATTGAATTGGTAAGTTAAAACAAGTTTTACAGCAATAGAAATATTTTTTAGAAATCGGAATTTAGTGTTCATGTCTTCAAAGTCTAATGAGAAATCCAGTGGAAGACGGGACGAGGCTGTTCCTGAATTGCTGACTTTGTGGTTGCAGGATTCTGCACCTCCTTGCTGACGGTAACATGGAGAAAAGGGCACCTTAAGTGGGGTACGGTGTCCTTAATGATGAACGCCGCCTTCCTGAAGCACCGATCCTTGAAGATCTTTTGGAAGCTACGGAGGCTTGTGGTAGTGATTGAGCTGACTTAGATTACAAGGTTATGCAACATATTTCGATCCTGCGCAGTGGTCACCCCTCCACATCCCCCCCCCCCACCACACAACACCGTCATGCAGCCACTCGGCTGCTCTCGACGGTGCATCTGTAGAAGTTTTTCAGTATTGCAGGTGATTAAAGCAAATATCATCAAACTCCTAAAGAGATGTAGCCGCTGTTTTGCCGTCTTTATGACTACATGGCGAACAGGCATTCTCCTCATAGATACTGGCACCGAGGAACTAGAAATTGTTCACTCTCTCCACTTCTGATCACTCTATGTGAATTGGTTCGTGTTCACTTGTGCTGCACTTCCTGAAGTCCACAATGAGTTATTTGGTCTAACTAACATTACGTGCAAGGTTGTTGCTACGACACCACTCCACAAGCTGGTACATCTCGTTCCTGTACGTGCTATCGTCACCATCTGAGGGTCTGCCAACAATAGTTGTATCATCAGCAGGTTTATACATTGCATTTCACGTGTGCTTAGTGACACAATCATGGGTGTACAGAGGGTAGAGCAATGGTCGCATTCTTGTGGAGCGCAGTGCAGATTATCAGCAAGTAGGATATAAAGGAGGGTATCAAAAGCTTCTTTAGGTATGTGAAGAGGAGCGAATTAGGTAAGACAAAAGTTGGGCCCTTAAAGGCGGAAACGGGTGAACTTATTATAGGGAACAAGGAAATGGCAGACGAGTTGAACTGGTACTTTGGATCTGTCTTCACGAGGGAGGACACAGACAATCTCCCAGATGTAATAGTGGCCAGATGTTCTAGGGTAACAGGAGGACTGAAACAACTTCATATTAGGCAGAAAATCGTGTTGGGTAGACTGATGGGGCAGAAGGCTGATAAATCCCCAGGGCCTGAAGGTCTGCATCCCAGCGTACTTAGGGAAGTTGCTCTAGAAATCGTGGAAGCATTGGTAATCATTTTCCAATGTTCTATAGATTCAGGATCAGTTCTTGAGGATTGGAGGATGGCTAATGTTATCTCACTTTTTAAGAAAGGAGGGAGAGAGAAAACAAGGAATTATACACCAGTTAGCCTGACATCAGTGATGGAGAAGATGCAGGAGTCAATTATAAAATATAAAATAAAGGCACATTTGGATAGCAGTAACACGATCAGTCCGAGTCAACATGGATTACCGAAAGGGAAATGTTCTGGAATTTTGTGAGGATGTAACCACGAAAATGGACAAGGGAGAGCCAGTGGATATAGTGTACCTGGATTTTCAGAAAGCCTTTGATAAGGTCCCACATAGGAGATTAGTGGGCAGAATTAAAACACATGGTATTGGGAGCAGAGTACTGACATGGAATGAAAATTGGTTGGCAGACAGTAAACAAAGAGGAGGGATTAACGGGTTCTTTTAAGAATGGCAGGCAGTGACTAGTGGGGTACCGAAAGGCTCGGTGCTGGGACCGGCTATTTACAATATACATTAATGATTTAGATGAAGGGACTAACAGTAACATTAGCAAATTTGCAGATGGCACAATCCTGGGTGCAGTGTGAAATATGAAGAGGATGTTAAGTGAATGCAGGATGACTTGCACAGGTAGAATGAGTGGGCAGATGCATTGCAGATGCAGTTTAATGTGGATAAATGTGAGGTTATTTACTTGGGTGGCAAGAACAGGAAGGCAGATTACTATCTAAATGGTGTCAAAAACGGAGGTACAACGAGATCTAGGTGCCCTTGTTCATCAGTCACTGAAAGTAAGCATGCAGATACAGCAGGCAGTGAAGAAAGCTAATGGCATGTTGGCCTTCATAACAAGGGAAGTTGAGATAGGAGCAAAGAGGTCCTTCTGCAGCTGTACAGGACCCTGGCGAGACCACACCTGGAGTATTGTGTTCAGTTGTGGTCTCCAAATTTGAGGGAGGACATTCTTGCTATTGAGGGAGTGCAGCGTAGGTTCACGAGGTTAATTCTCGGGATGGCGGGACTGTTATATGTTGAAAGATTGGAGCGACTGGGCTTGTATACACTGGAATTTAGAAAGTTGAGACCAGATCTGATTGAAACATATAAAATTATTAAGGGATTGGACACGCTAGAGGCAGGAAAAATGTTCCCGATGTTGGGGGAGTCCGGAAACGGAGGCCACAGTTTACGAATAAGGGGTAGGCCATTTAGAACAGAGTTGAGGAAAATCTTTTTCACCCAGAGAGTTGTGGATATATGGAATGCTCTGCCTCAGAAGGCAGTGGAGGACAATTCTCTGGATGTTTTCAAGAAAGAATTAGATAGAGCTCTTAAAGATAGCGGAGTCAAGAGATATGGGGAGAGGGCAGGAACGGGGTACTGATTGTGTATGATCTTCCATGATCACAGTGAATGGCGGTGCTGGCTCGAAGGGCTGAATGGCCTACTCCTGCACCTATTGTCTGTTGTCTATTTAATATCTGCTCAGATTGTGGTCTTCCCTTTAGTAAGTCGAGTATCCAGTTGCAGAGACACATGACCTGTACCTTTTCTAATCAGGCCTGTAGGAATGGCGGTGTTGAACGCTGAACTTTAGCCAATACACAGCAGCCTGACGTAGGAATTTGTATTGTTCAAGTGACCCAAGGTCGCGACTGTTTTGGACTTATGGTTGCGTTGGTAAACTACAGAAGGTCTAGGCCCTTGCAAAGACTGGAGATGATTCGAGCCAAAACCTACATCTCAAAGTATTTCATCACCATAGACGAGCGAGCTCTTGAAATCTTCGTTAAGGCAGTTTACACTGATCTTGTTGGACACTGTTATAATTATCTCCCTTTAGAAGCAGGTGCGAACTTCCAGCCACAGCAATGCTATTGAAAATGTCCTTGAAAATCATTGCCAGTTGGTTGATGCTAGTTTTCAGGTCCTTACCAGGTAATCCATTGGGGAACGCTGCCTTGCAGGGTTCACCCATCTGAAAGACACGGTGACGTCGGCTTCCAACACAGAGGTCACAGGGTCAACGAACGGTGCAGAGCTCCTCATAGCTGAAGTTTTATTCTCCTTTCGAACCGAATATAAAATAGAAGTTTCACTGTCATTCATGATGTTGTTGTTTTGTTTCCTTTGGAGGAAGTGATAGCAGCAACCCCTGCCGGAGTTGACGTGTACCCGACGTCGCCGCTAAGCTCTCTCGGAATTCCTTCTTTGCTCTTGACATAACCCTTCACAAATCATGCAGCAACCCCTGCCGGAGTTGACGTGTACCCGACGTCGCCGCTAAGCTCTCTCGGAATTCCTTCTTTGCTCTTGACATAACCCTTCACAAATCATGCAGCAACCCCTGCCGGAGTTGACATGTACCCGACGTCGCCGCTAAGCTCTCTCGGAATTCCTTCTTTGCTCTTGACATAACCCTTCACAAATCATGCAGCAACCCCTGCCGGAGTTGACGTGTATCCAACGTCGCCGCTCAGCTCTCTCGGAATTCCTTCTTTGCTCTTGACATAACCCTTCACAAATCATGCAGGTTTTCCCGTACAGGCCAGGGTCACCAGACTTCAATGCCACTGATCCGGCTCGAGTTTCATCGAGTTTCCTTGAATTTTAGTTTCGAGTTATACAGGGATACTTCAGAAGCAAACACTGATCCAGGCAGGGTTTAATGAAGTCGGTGATAACAGCGGCATCCTTGTGGCGCGCCATTGCTGATGGTCAGCGAGGTGGCGATGTTATTTCCAATCCGCACAGATGGTACACTCCAGAGTCGAAGGTGAATCCCTGAATTGAGTCCAGTGCTGTAAACGGTCTGTGCCTCCCTTATCCATGTCGTCTTGGGCCTCATTACCGCACTGGGCATGGAAAGAAAGCCGATAGTAATAATAGGGCATTCACTGGTTACAGGAACAGACAGAACTGTATGTGGGCAAGGATCGAAGATAATATGACCCGGTGGTAGCAGGGTCGGTGAACGTTCGGATAGTGGTCCATAACATTATTAACGTGGTTGTGTCTGGGGGAGAAAGCTGGGCAAGCAGCCAAGGTTGTGAATGCAGACTTATCAATCACATGGAAAGGACGAGAAACAATGTCCTGCAAAGTGAGCTCCGATATTTAGGTGATAAGTTAAAGGGCCGGACGACAAGGTTGGTGCTATCGAGATTGCTACCCGTAGCACATGCCACTGATGCTCGAAATATGAGCATGACACAGTTCAGCTGTGGCGAAGGAAACAGCGCAGGAGAGAGGACTTCAGAATTTTGGATAATCGGACTCTCGTCCACGGAATTTCGCACGTTCACAACGGGGACGGATTGCACAACAACGGTATGGTTTCCAATATCGTTGTGTTAAGAGTTCCTAGTGTTGCTCCGAGACGTTTGAAATGAAATTGTGGTGATATGGACTTTAGTGTGACAGGTCAGCTAGTGAAGGAGATGTGCGGAAAGCAGATATTAAGCCGACATACGAAGACATGACCGGAAGTGTGGGCATGGTGGGACTAATAACTTGAATCGGTCTGTTTCAATACAATGGGTATTTTAGATAAAATAGTTGATCTTAGATCATGGATCCACACGCGAAGTTCTGATATAGTAGCCACTGGTAACAATGGCATGCCGTGTGGCAGCGCTGGCAGCTCAATGTTCCGGGGTTCCATTGCTTTATAAACGGTAAAAAAAAAAGTTGTTAATAAATAGGAAAGGGTGGCATTACTAGTCATGGAATATGTCAGATCAGTGTTTAGGCAGGACTGACTGCAGGGCTCCTCCAATGAGACCGCATGAGTAGAACCGAATAAAAACGAAGGGATAACCCCGTTACAGGTTTTACATTGAAGAGCGGCGGAATTGAGAGGAGCAAATTTGCAGAAACGTCAGATTGTTGCAAAATAATGAAGGTTGTGTTCGTAGTTCATTTTAACTTTCAACATATTGACTCGGACTTCGATTCTGTAAAGAAATGGATGGGATAGAATTTGTCAAATCTGTTCAAATGAATGTTGGGTAAGCGGGAGGCCTTCAGAAGCGGTATTGAGTGTACACTGCTCCTATATCTCTGTTAGAACAAAATCCAAAGTCCCCCATTCTTACAGGAGCTTGCTTTTCAACGGGTATATTTACTTTTGTTAGGCAGACGGTCTGTATAACAAACGTGAGGAATAAGCACCATTCAAGAGAACACAAGAGGAAAAACAGCAGGTTTAAAACCTGTCCTGACGTTGCTCGAGCAGAAAACCTGAAGGGGACTTTGGAAGACAGATATATAGACAGAGTCATAGATAGAAAATAAGATAGCTAGAGAGATAGGTAGATAGATAGATAGATAGATAGATAGATAGATAGATAGATAGATAGATAGATAGATGGATGAATAGATAGATAGATAGATGTATAATTAGATAGATAGAAAGATAGATTGGAAGTAAGATAGATAGTCAAACAGATTGATAGACAGACAGATAAATAGTATATAAACAGGTAGACAGACAGATAGATAGAGGGATAGATATGTTTTTGAATCGAATTAGGGAGGCTAATGTCCAGATCCTTGAAAAGTTGTCCATGCGAACCTTGTGGGAGGCAAGTCCATTAATTTCTGGGGTCTCGGCTGAGATATTTAAAAGATCCTTAATCGCAGATAAGAGACCAGGTGACTGGAAAACAGGTATTGTCCTTTTTTCCTGCTCTGGAAGGGCTCGGATTATGTCGGGAAATTACAGGCCAGTGACTCTGAAGCCGGTAGTGGGTAAATTATTTCAAGGTATCCGAACGGACGGTATATATACTGCAGGTATTTCGATAGACATGGCATTATTGTTGAAATTTAACGTGACTTTGTGAGCGGTACGTCATATCTAAGCAATCCTACAAACTTTTTTTCTTGGAGTTACTAGGAAATCTCATGAAGATGTGTCAGTGGATTGTGTTGACTTGGGCATCAACAGGAATTTTGACAAAGTCCACACGAAAGGTTAGTCCAGACGGTTCAGTCCTCTTTCTTTCAGTAGGATGTGGTAAACCGGATTCAACACGACTACAGTAGAAGCCAGAGAGTGAAGTTATATAGCCGCCTACTGAATGGAGGCCTGAAAATAGTGGTGTGCCGCAGTGATCACCGCCGGTTCTGTTGTTAATGCGGACGTGTGGGGTTTTGCACACTGGGAGGACTGACCAGCGTGGGACGTACACATGGAATAGTACGGCACTGAGTAGCGCAGTGAACAAAGGGGTCTGTGAGTCCAGATCCATTATTCATTGATAGTTGCATCTGAGGGAGATTGGATCGTAAAGCGGGTTTTGCGCAGTTAGGCATTGACAAACCAGAACATTTAGCTGAGGATGTAATTCTGAAGTTGAATTGACGTTGACGAGACTCAGTTTGGAATATTGTGTGGAGTTCTGATCAACTACCTGCACGAAGAAATCACTGAGAGTGAACAAATACAAAGAAAGTTTACAGGGCCTTTGTTGAAGCTTGAAGACCTGATTTATAGGGAATGTTTAAATCGGTTCGGGCATTGATTTTGTTTTCCTTATCCTGAGCACAGGAGAATGTGGGGAGATTGCACAGAGGCATACAAATTATGAGAGGTAAATGAAAGCAGGCTTTTGTCGCTATTTGGGTGAGACTAAAATATTTAAGGGAAACTGATGGGGAGCTCTATTGTACGAATGGGGAGTGTGTGCAACTAGCTGCCAGTGAAAGTGGTGGACGTGGGCTTGATGTAACATTTAAGTCAGATTTGGGTAAGTACGTGAGTGTAACGGTACGGAGGTCGAGGCAGAATTTGATACGGACTGGATGGGTCCAGTTTCTTGTGCTGTGGTACACTATTTTTCTGACTCCTCTGAAATGCATTGAATGAACATCGAATCCATTGCTTGTCATGCACCCCCAAGAGTTCAGTGTGTTACCCAATGTCACAATGAGTAAAAATAGACAGAAACAAACACAAGGTTGTTTGTTCACTGTCGTGTAGCTAATGTAACCAAGGGGGCATTAATTGGCTTAAGGGACATTCCTCCTGGGATATAAGGGCTCATTGAACCACCGCATCTGGAGAAGTTGGCTCTTTTCGTACAATTGATCAACGCCTCTGTCAGAAAATGGGATACCCAGCCATTTATTATATCGTCTCAATTTACTATCCCGTACTGACAGCCGTTGGTATTCCGGGTAAGGTCTCGGAAATGCCGAGATGTGCGACAGACTGTAGTTATTAAATTATGCCCTGCAATTTAGAGCGGACGTGTGTTGCTGTTCAAGTCTTTTCATATAAAATCACTCAGGAAATAATGAAAAAAGAAAGACTTTTCATCGATTTGTTTAAAAATATGATTTACGTGACTTTGATGCCTTTGTTCTTGTTTTCTTGTTTGTTTTAATGTACTGTATCATAACCTTGCACATTTATGTTTTGGATGTAATGAATTTGGCGCTGATATTAAACCCGAGTCTGGTTCAGATTCTAACGCAAAGTGATTGTGTTTGATTCATGATGTCCTCTGTCTGAAATAGTTATGGTAGCTGTCCTGTGCATTTAGCCAAAGGGTGTGTGCTGTCCTGGTTGTCAGTCCATTGCAAACTGATGTCTGAAGGGTCAACGGAGGTTCATAAGGAATACAGGAGAAAAATTAAATTAACCCAGAGGGAAAAATATTCTCTGGAGCACCCTGAATTTAGGATAAGCAAGAATTCCAATTCGTTTTGGAGGGATAGAGTAATGCAGCACGAAAAAGAGATATTTGATACAAAGATTTCATGTCAAATAAGATGCTGCGCGATGTTTCAGCGATCGCCTCACAATCTTTCAAACGCTTCATAAGCATTTACCCGTCCAGCTGCCTTTTATTATTGGGCCTGCAGCAGCCTCGTCATCGCGCAGCATATTTCACCGAATTGCCCCATTTGTATAAAAGTTGCCCCTCAAATACCTATTGAACTTTCCCACGCAATTTATACCCCCGCCGTCAGGATCAGGATTCCGCAACCCTGTAAGAATAGACTGAGTGAATTTACACTGTCTCTGTCCCTTCTGGTTTTCTGTGCTTCTGTGTGATTAACTCCCATCTGCCTGCCCCGCAGCGAATAATATCCGGCTCTGATCAATCTCTCTCTGCAAAGTGGTTTCTAAAATCCTGGAAACAAACTAGTTAATTGTTTCTGTTAATTCAGTCTGAACCTTTCCAACAACAAGTTGTCCACAATGCTCACAGTTCTTTGTGCACAGGCGTAACACAGACGTGCGCATTTCCATTCCACTGATGAAGCCTATCGATTCTATCTTAATTACCACCCTGTCCACATTATGTTCCACTTTCAGTGAATCATGTTCTTGAAATATACACACCTCTATTCTCAAGACTCCACGGAACCCTAATGTTCGCTGAGAATCTCCTACCTTGCTTATCTTTCCAAAAATAAAACCATCCACATGTCCCAATTAAGCTTCAACATTCCAATCTTTGACCAACTTACTGAAGAAGATAACAACCTGAGGTTTGATAGCTGACCTCGCTTTCCACTAGACAATCTATTTTATTTTCGTTTGTAAATTTATTCCCCGGGCTTTGCACATTGTTATCCAAATCTTCGATATAGATGACACATGACAATTGGCCCGGCAACGATTGCTGAACAAATCACCATTCGCTGACTGGCGATCCCTGACACAAATTTCCACCATGGATTTCTTCTCCCTAACACCAAGGATTGTCATGATGGGACTGACGGCTTTGTGGCAAAGTGTGCGGATGATACGAATGATGGGTGGATAGTTAGGTATTGCTGAGGAAGCAATGCGATTGCAGCAGTGCTTAGACATATTGGAAGAATGGGCACAGAAGTGACAGATGGAATACAGTATTCGGAAATGTACGGTAATGCATTTTGGTAAAACGAACAATAGTGCAGACTGTTCCCTAAACGGCGCGATATGGACTACCAGTTTTACCATGAAAGCAAAGTCACACTGAGCAATCGAGATACATTGAGAAATTACTGTCTCTTTTTATTTCTCTTTTCTCAGTGAATTTAGCGGCGATTGTGATCCTGTCTCGCAGAAATTGTGGGATGTCCAAATGTATCACTCGCTACCTCGTTGCCATGGCGGCAGCAGATCTGATGGTCGTTGTCCTTGGTGTTGTATTGGACAAAATCAATGCTCTCTATCCGTATGCTGATTTTTTGGTGAAAACACCGCTGTGTGTTGTGGGACCGATTCTGACGATTGCAGCATTGGATTGTTCCGTTTGGCTGACTGTCGCTTTCACTTTCGATCGCTACGTCGCGATCTGCCTTCAGAAGCTGCGGCCCCGATATTGCACGGAGAGAACAGCGATCGTGGCGATCGTGGCGGTGGCCGGAGGCAGCTGTGTTCAGTCATTTCCATTTTACTTTGCAGGAGAACCAGGGAAGTGCATTCCCAAACCCGAATACTGTACATCATCTCTGTGGAGAGGTTACGAGTTATTTGACACAATCATTACCCCGATGTTACCAGTTGGTTTAATTCTGCTGTTCAATGTTTTAACCACCAGATTCATTATAGCAGCGAATATGGTTCGCCGTGGACTTCGGAGAGATACTGACAGCAAAAGTGATCCAGAGGTGAAGACCCGGAGAAAGTCAATGGTTTTGTTGTTCACTCTATCTGCCAATTTCATATTATTATGGATAACCAATATTGTACACTCCATGACCTGGGCAGTGGTAAACGTGGTGTTCACAGACAAATATTACAACACGCCTACATTTATCCTACAAGTGTTCGGGTATATGTTAATGTTTCTCAGTTCCTGCACCAACACGAGTATCTACGGACTGACACAGAGGAAATTCAGGGAGGAGCTGAAGAATGGGGAGAAATATCTGTTTACACTGAACGGGAAGCACTGTAAATAAAATGTTCGTGCAATTATCCCTAATTGTGTTTTGTCATAAATATGTAGAATATGTTACTTTTGTATCGCGGCGCAGTGGCTGTTTCATCTCTCAGTTTTTAACTGTGCTTTGCATGGAAATGTAATATCATAATACAATAAGTCTTTATCAGCAATTTGAAAAGGATAAGGGCAGCTCGGAGGTGTCAGTGTTGCAGCTGAACAGGGAAACTATGCAGCCATGACGGAGGAGCTGGCCAAAGTTGACTGGATGGATAGCCTAGCAGAAAAGACAGTGGAAAAGCAATGGCAGATATTCTTGGGAATAATGCACAAGGTGAAAAATCAGTTCATCCCCCAGAGAAGGAAGGATTCAAAGGGGGAAAACGGGACATAGTGGTTGACAAAGGAAGTCAGAGATTGCATAGCATTAAAAAAAAGGAAATATGATAGAGTGGGAGGACAGATGATTGGGAAGTTTTTAAAGAACAACAGAACTTAACTAAAAGGACAATACGGGGAGAAAAAAATGCGGTACGAACGCAAGCAAGCCAGGAATACAAAGGAAGATAGCAAAAGCTTTTTTAGGTATGTGAAGAGAAAGAGGATAGTTAAGAACAATGTTGGGCCCTTGAAGAATGAATTGGGTGAAATTGTTATGGGACACAGAGAAATGGCAGAAGAATTTAATGAGTACTTTAGATCTGTTTTCACTAAGGAAGACACAAGCAATCTCCCAGATGTTTGGATGGGCCAAGGGCATAGGGTAACAGAGGAAAAGAAACGGATTGACATTAGGAAGGAAACGATGATGAGAAGACTGATGGGACTGAAGGCTGACAAATCCCCAGGTCCAGATGGTCTGTATCCTAGGGTACAAAAGGAGGTGGCTCTGGAAATCGCGGATGCATTGGTAATCATTTTCCAATGTTCCTTAGATTCAGGATCAGTTCCTGAGGATTGGAGAATGGCTAATGTTATCCCACTTTGTAAGAAAGGAGGGAGGAAGAGAACAGAGAACTATCGACCCGTCAGCCGGACATCGGTGGTGGGAAAATGCTAGAGTCCATTATTAAAGATGAAATAGTCTTATCTAGATAACAGCGATAGGATTGGGCCGAGCCAGCCTGGATTTACCAAGGGTAAATCATGCTTGACTAATCTGTTGGAGTTTTTCGAGGATGTATCCAGGAAATTAGACGGGGGAGTTCCAGTGGATGTAGTGTACCTCGATTTTCAGAAGGCATTTGATAAGGTCCCACATGGGAGATTGGTGGGTAAAATCAAAGCTCAGCGCATCGGGGGGAAGACATTGACATGGATAGAAAACTGGCTGGTAGATGGAAAGCAAAGAGGGAAGGGGAATAAGCAGAAAGAGCAGAGCGCCCCTGTGGCCGTTCCCATTAACAATAATTATACCGTTTTGGATACTGCTGGTGGGGACGACCTACCAGGGAGAAGTTGCAATAGTTGCGTCAGTGGCACCGAGACTGGACCTTCACCTCAGAAGGGAAGGAGGGAAAAGAAGAGAGCAGTAGTGAAAGGTGATTCGATAGTTAGGGGGACAGATAGGAGGTTCTGTGGAAGAGATAGAGAATCCCGAATGGTCTGTTGCCTCCTTGGTGCCAAGTTCCGCGATATCACGGATCGAGTTCTCAGTATTCTCAAGAGGGAGGGGGGCAGCCGAATGTCGTGTTTCATGTAGGGACCAATGACGTGGATAGGAAGAGTGAAGAGGTCCTGAAAGCTGAGTTTAGGGAGCTAGGTGCCAAGTTAAAGGACAGGACCTCCAGGATAGAGATCTCAGGATTGCTGCAAGTGCTACGTGCAGGTGAGTTTACAAATAGTAAGATAGTGCAGATCAACACGAGGCTGAAGACATGGTGCAGGAGGAAGGGCTTCAGATTTATAGATAATTGGGCAGCATTCCAGGGAAACTGGGACCTGTTCCGGCGGGACGGTTTATATCTGAACCGGAGGGGGACAAATATTCTTGCAGGTAGGTTTGCGAGAGAAGCTCCAGTGAATTTAAACTAGATATGAGGGGAGGGGAACCACAGTGTAGGAACAGATGTATGGGAGAAGGAAGAAAAAGAAAACAGTAAATTTCTTTGTACTGTTAGAGATAAGCAGAGAGGAAGAGGTGGATAATTTCTTAAATGCATTTATTTTAATGCTGGGAGCATTGTAAGAAAGGTGGAAGAGTTTAGAACATGGATTGATAACTGGAAATATGATGTTGTAGCTATTAGTGAAACATGGTTTCAGGAGGCGTGTGATTCGCAACTAAATATTCCTGGATTTCTTTGCTTCAGGTGTGATAGAATAGGAGGGTCAAGGGGAGGAGGTGTTGCGTAGCTTGTCAGAGAAAATATTAAAGCAATGCTCTAGCAGAATAGATTAGAGGGGTCACCTAGGGAGACTATTTGGGTGGAATTGAGGAATGGGAAAGGTGTAGTAACATTTATAGTGGTGTATTATAGACCCCGTTATGTGGAGCGAGAATTGAAAGAGCAAATTTTCAAGGAGATAACAGATATTTGTAGTAAGCACAGGGTTTTGATTGTGGGAGATTGTAATGTTCCCCAAATAGACTGGGAATGGAGAAAGAAGGGGCAGTGTTGGACCTCCTCTTAGGGAATGAAATAGGTCAGGTGACGGAGGTATGTGATGGGGAACATTTCGGGTCCAATGATCACAATGCCATTAGTTTCAATATAATTATGGAGAAGTATAGGCTTGCACCCACGGTTCAGATTTTTGATTGGAGAAAGGCTAACTTTGAGGTGATGCGAAAGGATTTAGAAAGAGTGGATTGGGACAATTTGTTTTATTGGAAGGAGGTGCTAGAGAAATGGAGGTAATATAAAAGTGAACATTTGATGGTACAGAATCTTTATAAGAACATAAGAACATAAGAGATAGGAGCAGGAGCAGGCCAATCGGCCCCTGAATCCTGCTCCGCTATTCAACAAGATCATGGCTGTTCAACAAGATTATGTTCCTGTTCGGTTGAAAGGAAAGATTAAAAGTTTGAGAGGTTTTCAAGGGATATTGGTAACTTTGATCGGAAAAACAGATATATCTACAGTAAATATAGGCAGCACGGAGTACATGAGTGCTCGACGAATATAAAGAATGTAAGATGAACCTTAAGAAGGAAATTAGAAAAGCTAGAAGAAGATATGAGGTTGCTTTGCAACTAAGGTGGAAACAAATCCGAAGGATTTACTGCAGTTATATTAATAGCAAAAGGAAAGTGAGGGATAATTTTGGTCCCTTAGAGAATTAGAGTGAATTTTGGTGAATTAGAGAATTAGAGTGGGCAGCTATGTGTGGAGCCGAAAGAGATGGGAGAGATTTTGAACAAATTCTTTTTTTCTGTATTCACTAAGGAGAAGGATATTGAATTGTGTAACGTTAGGGAAACAAGTAGGGAAGTTATGGAAGCTATGACGATTATAGAGGAGGAAGTACTGGCGCTTTTAAGGAATATAAAAGTGGATAAGTCTCCGAGAGCTGACAGGGTATTCCCTAGGACCTTGGGAGAAGTTATTGCAGAAATAGCAGGGGCTCTGACAGAAATATTTCAAATGTCATTAGAAACGGGGATGGTGCCGGAAGATTGGCGTATATCTCATGCTGTTCCAATGTTTTAAAAGGGTTCTAAGAGTAATCCTAGCAATTACAGACCTGTGAGTTTGAAGTCAGTGGTGGGTAAATTAATGTAATGTATTCTTAGAGATGATATATATAATTATCTGGATAGTCAGAGTCTGATTAGGAACAGTCAGCATGGATTTGTGCGTGGGAGGTCATGTGTGACAAATCTTAATCAATTTTTTAAACAGGTTAGGAGAAAAGTTGACAAGGGGAAAGCAGTGGATGTTGCCTATATGGACATCAGTAAGGCCTTCTACAAGATTGCGCACGGAAGGTTAGTTTGGAAGGTTCAGTCGTTAAGTATAAATATTGAAGTAGTAAAATGGATTCAACAGTGGCTGGATGGGAGATGCCAGAGAGTAGTGGTGAATAACTGTTTGTCAGGTTGGAGGCCAGTGACTAGTGGTGTGCCTTAGGAATCTGTATTGGGTCCAATGTTGTTTGTCATATACATTAATGATCTAGATGATGGGGTGGTATATTGGATTAGAAAGTATGCAGATGATATCATGGTAGATGGCATTGTAGATAATGAAGTAGGTTTTAGTAGCAGAGTGATTTAGCCAGTTCGAAGAGTGGGCTGAACAATAACAGATGGAGTTTAATGCTGATAAGTGCGAGGTGCAACTTTTTGTAGGAATAATCCAAATAGGAAATACATGGTCAATGGTAGGGCATTGAAGAATGCAGTAGAACAGAATGACCTAGGAATAATGGTGCATAGTTTACTAAAGGTGGAATCTCATGTGGATAGGATGTTGAAGAAATTTTTTGGTATGCTGGCCTTTATAAATCACAGCATTGAGTATAGGAGTTGGGTTATAATGTTAAAACTGTAGAAGGCACTGGTAAGGCCGAATTTGGAGAATTGTGTGCAGTTCTGTTCACCGAATTATAGGAAAGATATCAACAAAATAGAGAGAGTCCAGAGAAGATTACTAGAATGTTACCTGGGTCTCAGCAACTAAGATACAGGGAAAGGTTGAACAAGTTAGGTCTTTATTCTTTGGAGTGCAGAAGGCTGAGGGGGGACTTGATAGAGGTATTTAAAATTATGTGGGGGATAGACAGACTTGACGTGGATAGGCTTTTTCCATTGAGAGTAGGGGAGATTCAAACAAGAGGACATGAGTTGAGAGTTAGGGGGTAAACATTTAATGATAACACGAGGGGGAATGTCTTTACTCAGAGAGTGGTAGCTGTGTGGAACGAGCTTCCAGGAGAAGTGGTAGAGGCGGGTTCGGTAATATCATTTAAAGTAAAATTGGATAGGAATATGGACAGGAAAGGAATGGGGCGTTATGGGCTGAGTGCAGGTCGGTGGGACTAGGTTAGAATAAGCGTCCGGCACAGACCAGAAGGGCCGAGATGGCCTGTTTCCGTGCTGTAATTTTTATATGGTTATATGGTTAATATGCAGTGGGACATCTTGTTGAGGCAACGAAAGGGTGGAACGGGCTTCCAACGGAAATGGCGGATGCGGGACCGATTTCAACATTGAAGAGGAAATTGGATCCGACATGAATGGGAGGGTTATGGACGACATGGTCCAGGTGCAGTGTCCACGGGACTAGGGAGAGGATCAGTTCGGCGCTGGAGGATGAGCAGAAGAGCCTGTTTTAGTGCCGGACTGCTCGATGACTCTGTGACCAAATGCCACTGCGGGATGTTCCCCAGCGGGGTAAGGGTATTCCCGTCAGGCCGGGTGTGGCGAGGCATCAATATGGGACCACTGACCATTTCTCTCATAGTCTGCTGTAGGCAGAAATAATTACCGCATTTTTGTGCAATTCTAATCAGTCAGTTCAGCAATAATTTGGCAAAACAACATATTATATTCCAAACAGCAACTTGGAATTAACCTCTGAATTTGGAGACTCTTGATTTGGCCTTGAGTAAGCTCAGAAACTCCGGTGACTGGATCACTGAGCGACCGGCGCGATGGTGAAAGAACTTATCACGTAGGCAGCATCAGGAGAGGAATATGGACAGTTGCCTTTTCGGGTCGAGACACTTTATCTCTACTTTCCATAGAATCCATGGTATACAGATCTCCGAGGAGGGGATCGCTGCGCACAACTAACCATTTTATTCTCATGCACATAGAAAGGGGTTCGACAATTAGTGCCAGAATCCTCCCTGATTTACCATCAATCCGCTTTCCCCGGCACTCAGATATTTCAGCGGCTCTAATCTGAAGCCAGTGCACGCCCGGAAGCTCAGTTCTTGATGCTGATTCATAATGCTGCGTTATTTCCAATGCGTCTCTCCTTGGACCGTCACTCTGTTCCTGATGTGCTGTAGCGGAAGTGACGCAATTGGCCTGTTGTAAATCATGTTTTATGAAATGCCAAAGAGCCCCCGGCCCCCTACTTCTCCATGTTTCACTATCTAAACACGAGAACAGCGTGCTTCAGGAATAGCTGGGTTTAATTATCCCGATGCTTTACTGTGTCCGTGTATTTATGCACCATTACCCACTTCATCTCTGTTTAGCAGTTCAATACGCACTTTTTTCCCTGAATCAATTTCTTTCTGAAATTCAACTTCGAATATCATCTAGTAACTCTGTAACATATTTAATATCGTCAGTGCTACTTATTTGCATTAAGACCGGTGTTGATACAATATTTTCTGTTTTTCTCTGTCTGGTACAGCAGCGGACAATGTCTGTAATGCTGGGGTCACTGGTTTGCATTTCGCGCCGCATACTCGCCAACATCTGTGTTTGCGACTGACTCCGGTAACAGTGCAAACATTGACGGTCTGCGCCAGAAATCATTGATGTTAATGTCCATTAAAATTCAATCCCCGCAAGCAAAGTGACAGTGAATCACATGAAAGGTGCGTCATCACGGTGAATTAACGAGACAGAGACTCCACTCGCAATGTGAGAGTGGAATCAGCGCTGATGAGGTGGACTCACCCACAGGATTACAGACTACTGTCCTCACCAGCGATGCGCAGATAATGTCCTGTCATTACACGGAGTAGTTTGACAACATCGCAGCTGGTGTTGCGATCCCAGCATCGGCCGTCTCTTGAGGCTTCATGACAGGTGTTGCGTTCAGTTGAATGAAATAAGGCGTGTTATTTCCCCACTGGCATTACGGTTCGTTTGAGCAGAGATATTTTTGCTATCTAGCGTTAATTAGCACCAGTCACTGTACAAGTTGTTTTCATTGTTGGTGACCGATTTTTCTCTATAAGTATGGCATTCTGTGCTTCAGCTACATTGAGGACGGAAACATCCAGACGCGGTGGACTCTCAACAACGTGTGGTCCGTGAAGAGTTTTACCCAGTAGCCGCAAAGGAAATGTGTTCTCCGGGCTTTTTTATAAGTGTTTGAGTTCATTTACTGGCTATTTACAATTTCTATGACATTTTGCAATTGGGAACATTCCAAACGGAACAGCCTTGGATCAACAATGTTTCTAGAGAGGGCTATTTGTTACACAGTCATTGTAATTGTCGGTATCCCGGGTAAGTATCTTTCGAATATTTATACGAAAGCAGAGACCTCACGCCGCTCTCAGCTACTGCTGATGTGATTTTAATCGGTGATTATTAAAAATCCCTAAATTGCTGTTCCGTTCATCTCAACCTCCTGCCCTGTTGTTGTTTTATCCTGGGTGATGCAGACTTGTCACTGGACTGCTTCGCCAATCCCACCCCCCAAAAACAAATTCTCTTCCCTCCTTCTAAAAAATAAACTCATATTTCCCTCTTCTCTTTCTCCAGGCACTGTTCAATTAACGGCCAATTTGTTTTCTATTCTTTGACAATTCCCATTTTTTTCCCGTCTCCAAATTCTGAGCTATGTTCCTTGGTGTCAGCACAGTTCCCTCTAAAATGCGGGGGTGCGCAGCCTCGCCGCAATTGAAACTCCCCCGCGAACATGGCACTTGTGGACCAGCAGCTGGAATTTATTTTACACGATGCTAACATCATTTTGAAATTATACGAAAATCTTTCGAAATCGTTGGTAATATAATGATGATTTTAACTGTATTAATGAATATAATCCATAAATGTGCTAAACACTAAACGTACCACATTTACAGTGAAACATTTTAGCTTCAGCGTACGTGCATTGTCACTGTTTCAAATTACTACACTGTCACAAATGGTCACAATGAAGACAGAATGGAAGTCGGTCGCCCACTGTTCAGAAACCACCATCGCCGTCCCGTCAGAACATTTCACTGTTGCATCCTCCCTGTCAATTGTGACTGCCTGACAGTGTTTACGTGTGTTGTGTGTTATGTTTTGTCATCGTTTGACTTGCATTTTACAGATTTAAACAACATTACAAGTGCCGAGCACTTTTAAGACCGGGTAACGATGTTCTGCTCAGAGCAATGGTTTGTCCCCGAAGCAGTAAAATAAAACAGAGGGAAGGTTGCTGCGGTGCAAGATCTTGTTTTCAGAATCTGACCTTGCAATCGAATAGTAACTCAGACTTTCGGAAAGAAGCGTAGATGCGCATTTCAATTACACTACCCCTCTCCTTGGAGATACCGCGCTTGTAGATCTGTGAACAGTTTTGGCCGCCGTGTTATAGGAAAGACACAAGTCCCCTGAAAATGGTGCAGACAGTATTCACAGAGATGCTGCAGGGAATCTCGGAATTGAGTTACAGCGAGAAGTTCGGCCGAGTGGCATTTTATTGCAAAAGGCAAGTGGTTGGCGGACGAGGTGAATTAAACCATTCAACTCCGTGGTGTAGGGGAATCGTGAACAAAAGGCGGTAGATTTTTCAGAGGGCAGAAATGTATCTGGATTACGAGCGACGTTTCCTCACATAGAAGTTGCTCTGTGTATTGAACAGCCTGACAAAGGAAATGGGAGCAACAGAGTCGTTAACAATATTTGAAGTACACATGGACAGTTGGACGAATCTGATCCAATCACGGATAACGTTTCTGTGATCTATCATTCTTTGACTCGACTCATCGCTGCTGCATCGGTGAACGTGAAGAGATTAATGTGAGCATGCGCTACTGTAAAAGGCTTTATGCTGCGGTCACGTGTTCAAACAAAGTATCTTTTTACTTCCACTGATAATGTCCAGCAGAGATTCTATTTCAAGAGAACAATTAACGGCTGTGTTTTTGCCAAAAAATGCGTTTGATTTTGTTTATTCTTATTTTTGCTCTTTTTTGATTCACTGTAGTTAACCTTGTGGCGATCATCATTCTCAGCCGAGGGAACTGCGGTCTCTCCAAATGCGTCACGCGGTCCCTGGTGGCGATGGCTGCGGCGGATCTAATGGTGGTGATTATCGAAGTCCTGTTCTACCAGATGAGTCGAGCATACGGATTTAATTTCGGAATCCTGGGTAACGCTCCGTTCTGCCTTGTCCACTACGTCCTGTGTCACGTGGCCGTTGACTGTTCCGCTTGGTTTACTGCCGCTTTCACTTTCGATCGCTTTGTGGCCATTTGCTCCGCTAAATTTAAAACGAAGTACTGCATATCCAAAATTGCGGGTTTGGTGATAGGCGCAGTATTTATCGGTTTCTGTTTAAAAAACATCCCATTTTATTTCATATATATGGGAGGAACAGCATGGTTGACGAGTGGTAACTGGGTCTGTTTCGATAGGAGTGCATTTCTTATTTCGGGATCGTTTGTGGGGTTTTATTGGGTGGACCGTCTGTTGAATCCGCTACTTCCTTTCTTCCTCATTTTGACCCTCAATGCTCTGACGGTCAGACAAATACTGGCAGCGAGCAGAGTCCGCAGGGGATTGAAGGGACGGGGAAATTGCGGGAAACAGCGAGATCCGGAGATGGATAGTCGGAGACAATCCATCATTCTGCTCTTCAGCCTGTCGGCGAGTTCCCTTCTCTGTTGGGCGACAACCACTCTGGTCTTCATTCTCATCGATGCCTTTACACAGACTTGGAAATGTCAATCCGGTTTTATCGGGCACAGTTTTGGGGTTCTGTGATTCAGAATTTCAGCAGCTGCACGAATACATTTATTTACGGAGTGACCCAGACCAGATTCAGAGAGCAGATGAAAGCTCTTCTGCTCTCCCCTGCTAATTTAGTTTTGAAGATTTTTGGAAGTCCATACCGCGCAGGAGAAAGCATCAGATAACTTCCCCGTTTCGGAATCAGAATCAGGTTTATTGTCACCGGCAGGTGTCGTGCAAAATAAACCCACATCAGCCGTGAATAAATTAGGCTCTCTGAAAGCGTTCCTGTTCTCAAACTGTTGCTCCCAACAGTTCAGCTTTCCCTTTCCTTTAGTAAAATACTCTCATTTCCTGCTATAATTTACATAGAAACATAGAAAACCGACAGCACAATACAAGCCCTTTGGCCCACAATGCTGTGCCGAACATGTACTTACTGAGAAATTACCTCAGGTTACCAAAAGCCCTAAATTTCTCTAGGCTTCATATAGCCATGCAGGCGTTTCTTAAAAGACCCTATCGTATATACTTCCAACACCGTCGCCGGAAGCCCATTCCACGCACTGGCCACCACGTAAAAACTACGACTGGAATCTCTTCTGTACCTACTTCCAAGCACCTTATACCTGTGTCCTTTTGTGTTAGCCATTTCAACACTGGGCAAAAGCCTTTGACTATCCACACCATCAATGCCTGCCATTAACTTGTACACCTGTCTCAGGGCACCTCTCATCCTCCGTCGGGTCCTACGAGAAAAAGCCGAGTTCACTCAACCTATTTTCATAAGGCATGCTCCCCAATCCAGGCAATATCCTTGTAAATCTCTGCACCCTTTCTATGGTTTCCACATTCATCCCGTAGTGAGGGGGACAAAACTGAGCACAGAACTCCAAGTGGGGTCTGACCAGGGTCCTATATAACTGTCAGTTGCTTGTTTACTTCCCTTCTGTAAAAAGTATTTTACCTTGCACATTATCTCACCCGAGTATCCAATGTTGAAAACGCATCGATCAATACTCGAAGTGTTCATTACCTGAACCTTTGGAGTGGTCTGGCCGTGGCTGCCAATCCCGACATCCAATCCCTTTCTGTATTGCTTGGTATTTCCCTTTACCTAATGTTACAGTTTGCTTACTACAGCCAGCATTTTACTAGGAGACTTTTTTTGCCTTTTTTTCTGTCTGACTAGACCCCTCTAGTTTCAGCACAAATCGAAACCCACACTCTGAATGAGATTTGCTTTTGCTTCGGCACAAAATCGCTCTAATTTGACAACACATCAGTGTGTCCTATTGAGCTGGCTGTTTGATGGAGTACATATCGATTCAACTGGTCTAAATCGGGATGTCTGTAATCGTACTGTACAATCCAGAATTGCTACAACACTTTAAAACATTAATTTATTAACAAGTAGTTTCCATCTGTATAAATATCACAATCGTCCCGAAATTGTTGCAAAGGTTTCACCACTTTGTTTCACATTTGCCTTTTCTGAACGAAATGTTGTAGACAGGGTGTGTTTGGCGTAAATTCAGTTTAGCAATCCGGAACTCGTATCTGCTTCTTGGTGCAATCACTGTTTGATGATTGCTTTCAAATTCAGACATTTGAGTTTGCGTATTTGGACCCTAACGTGAGAATCCGTCTCTGACGGACAAAAACGTATCTCACACGTATATTGCTGTGGCTTCTGGAAGCTGCTGACGCTCCCGCTGCTCCTTTTATAATGGTCCTTCTGTGATCAACCCGTATAATGCGCAGAGCACAATCTTTAATGGTGCTGCGTAATGGCCCAATGGAGCTAAATGTCATTTAGCCATGAATGCTCATTTAATATTAAACTATTTTATCAAAATACCTGTCGGAGGTAATGCAGACCCTCTCGCAGAGTTTATCCGCGGAAGTTGTGTTTGAAGCTAGCGAGTATCAGTGTGATGCCAACAAAGCTAACTCCATTACATGACTGTTTACCGCGATTAAAACTGATAGCAAACATGAAGAATGTATCACAATCATATTGGCACTGGCGATCTGACCTCTAATCCGGCATTGAAGACAGATGAAATCAATTAAACTCAGATTTTCCCGAGTTATTTGGGCTCCCGCATTTACTGTTCCGGTTCCTTGCACTGCAAAGCCGTTGATCCATATCTCCCGTCACGGGGTGCGGTATCGCTGAGCGGGTCGGCAGCGATCACAGAGCCTAATTACAAATGCACTGAGTAAACTGTTTGTACTTGTCAGTAGGCAGCGAATGTCTTTACGTTTTTTATGGTCTGGAACAGGCCGGACCGTAGGTTTACACAGCTGAACCTCCCTAGTGACCCAACTGATATATACAGCCACATATGCGTGTGGATCTAACTTTCCCAACTGTGTGTGTGTGTGTGTGTGTGTGTGTGTGTGTGTGTGTTGGAGGGGGGGGGTTATTCTATTGGTTTACTTAGTTTAATTCAAATTGCCGGAAACGCTGTTGAGTTATGAACAGATTCCCCGATACTCAAGCGTATTAACAACATGACGGGATAAAAACAAATTTCCACCATGATCCGTGAATAGGAATGTCAACATGGATTTATGAATGTTTCTATTCCACAGTGTCAAAGATACAGCAGGAAGTTCTGCAGCTGATCCACTTATTCTACGATTGCAGCTGTTGCCGGTCTGCTGAAGGAAATGAATTGGAAGAGCGAGCATGAGCCCGTCACCCGTGACCACATTGGACGAGTGGGACAAGCGATACTCCAACTATTCCGGAAGGCGGTAGTCATGAGTCATTCATTGTTATGAAGATGAATGGTTTTTGGGGTACTTCATATTATCTTCAGCGGAACTAACGTAAAACTGTCAATTTTGCCTTAGTAAGCTATATCACAGTATTAAGTTTTACTACTCATGTTAAACCTTCATTTCTTGCCAATTAAACAAAATTTTCCAATACAATTGCTAAACTCACTTGACTTTCATTTATATGAGAGGTTTGGAGAGGTAGGGATTAGATTATCCTTGAAAGATGGAAGACGTGAGGGATCTGTCAGTGAATATATAAAAATGAAGCGCAGGAACCATGGACTGTTTCCGATCGCACTATGAACGGTCAGTCTCGGGTAATACAAATAACGCGTCTCGATTCAGAACAGCATTCGAAACAGAGGAATGAAATGCCGCGAGTGGAGTCTATCGGTCGTCACTTCGACAATTTGCATTTCTAAAGTGAAATCCCTTCCAAAATTAAAAACAAAACGGGACAGAATCCTCCAATGATACAGCGGATGAATAAGCAAGTGGGTTAGGTCCTGATTTCCAAAAGGTATATAACAGGATGGAAGTTAATTGGGTGTCAGAAAGATTAAATATCTTGGAATAATAGAAACGGTTTCTGTACAGAAACAAAACAGAACACTATTATGTTTCCCTTTTCCTGGACTGGTGGAAGAGTTGCAATCGATTTCCTCAGAGATCAGTTGCAGCAGAACATTGTTGTTCTTAACATTAATATAGAGCTGAGTAAGTCTGGAGTTGAATAACCAAGTGATGCAGTACGAGTAATAGAGTAACAGGAAATATTGCATTTAAAATTGAACACTGAGGATTAAGCAGTGTTTTATAATGAATCCCGATAAGAAACCACGCCTCTTGCACCACATTCTTGCACTGACGAATTATGTTTTCAACTAGACACATAGACCTCGGCATCAGCTAACAATACGGACACCACATCTCCTCCACAAGCCTCTTCCAATCCCCCAACGCCTTGCACCCTACCGGAACCCATTGATCCGGAAATTTCAACAAGCCTCCATCACTGACCCACGCTCTCACACTGAACACACCCACCCTACACCCACTCCCAATGACCAGACATCACTGCAAGATCTCTTCCCAGTGAGACGCAACCGAGTCCATTCCATTACCACGGGTCCTTGCCATTGAACTTCCGGACTCCAAAAGTTTTAAACAAGCCCAATTATCACACCGCCTCCTTTAAAATACCTTCAAAACCCACTTCTTCATGATCGACGTATGACAATGGCTCTTTTCCTCCCCATTAGATTTTCCCTCTGACCCCAATATTCCAACAGGTACGCCGCCACATTAACCCCTGATTGGGCAATTACACGTCGGCCACTCCATTGATCGATATTCCACCAGCACACCTCCAACTATATTTCCTACTGACCCAATCTTCGACAAAATGTTCCGTTCTGAATACTCCTCTCCAACAGCTTCCTCCAACACAGCACATTCGCCATAGTTCCATTGAAACCATACCTTCACACTGGACCACAGCCCCAACAGATCCCACTGACCCCACTCATATCGACTTTTCCCAATGACTCTACACCTCGCCACCAAACTCAACCGGTTGCCCAATTCCCCATATGTTATCCACGATACCGTAAACCTTCCACCTTCCAATGAACACGATATTTCTTCCAGCAGCTCCCACTGACTTCACACATTCCCATGTACTCAGCAGCTCTCCGGTCCGTCATCTGATTTACACCCGTTCAAATGCTTCTTGTTCTGTTTGTATGATCTGTCATGGACTGACTCTGCACTAAGTGAACTCCGTTTCTCAGGAATCCACGGAAGTTACAGTCCGGAAACTTCCTAGTATTTCCTGAGGTACTATGCCTGTTATCGGACGCAATACCTCGGTCAAGGTCAAGATTTCCATGGCAGCATACAACCTCAAGGAGGACTCAGATTGAGCATGGTCTGTAGGTTAAAGTAATTGTCGACGTTTCGAATCGAAACCGTGTATCAGCGCCAATGTTCTATCTAATATTCTGTATTTCACGGGAATTTATCTTCCTCTTTGAGGACCTTTCAAAATCTGTTGCTTTCTGGGCCTGATGAATGCGGGAGGGACGTTGGCGGTGAGTTGAACGTCCCGATGTGTTTGACAAAGTATAACTGCTTGTGAATTGGAGGGCGCTAGCCCGATACAATAATGGAGATAGGTTCACCAGGAGACTTTGAAGGCAATGCAGACAGGGAGCCGAGTTTTCGAGATGAATCCTATAATTGTCCGCGAAAAGAATATGGAGCGGATGGCATCTTTGTGTCAGTTCACTGGGTTAATTCCGTGGCGGACAGGGATTCTCACCCTCAAAATCTGACCCTTTTCCTTGCTCACCTTTGTTCTCACTCTGATTTAAATGATCATCACTCTTATCCCCTTGGCAACCCGGGCTATCGCTCATCCAGTCAACGTCGGTTGATATTGCTGGTCGCAGGAATGTCGGGCGGAGCAGCCCCCATTCCTCTACCCTGTCCTTCACTCTCCGGTCTAACCTTTCTGAAGAGTTTATTACCAGTCTGACTCCGTCACCTCCCTGTCCACTATTTCACTTGTGCCCCAAGGCTTGCTGATTCATTGCTCTAAACAATCTACCATCAGCCGGACAAACCGCAGAACATCTCATGCGCCAGGTTTCCGTACACACGGTTTCCCACTGATAGTGTATCGGACAGAGATGCTCGATTCACCTCCCAGCTCTGCTCAGTGGAACTGGCTTTGAGATAATTACCTTCCACCTAAACGAGAATCACGTAAACTAACAACTCGCTTAATCAGTCTCCTGAGATACATTAGGAAAATTAACCCGTTAGTGTACGGATTACAACTTCCCCGTTCTATGAGATTTCATCCCACCTTTCTTGCATCGAAATTGAAACAATTAATTTGACCCCGAATCCCAAGCCACACACTCCACCTAGGAGTTTAGACGGTGAGACAGTTTACACAATCCATAGACTGTTTAACTCACGAAATTAAAGGGACACCTACAATATTTTCTAGTTTGTGACGGATAAGGTCCGGAGGAACCAGGAATATTTCGGATCTTGGCTTCAGTTCACAATTCCATTGTACATTCAAGATCTCGATAGGCCGTCAGGTGCCGGTCACAGGGGGGCGGGTTCTGTCACAAACCCGGGTCGCCGATGGAGTATTCTGGAGTTCTCAGCCTTCCTTACTGATTTTTTTTGGTGTGTGTGCGTGTTCTCTGAGATTTAGTAATGTTAGTTATAATGCATTGTTGCGTTTCTGGTGTTAAGTTTTCTCTCATTCCCATGTGAGCAGCCATTGCCTTTGGGTACTTCCCATTAACTTTCCTTGAGACTTTGCCGGCGTCCAATTAAGTACCCTTGGACTTTTGCCTCTTATCACAATGGTGACCTGTAAGCTGCTCACGAATCGGGGGTTTAATTAGCTGGACAAGGATTCCTCCGTACCCTGGAGTGTATTTAAAGTGGAAGGGCTAAACCCCCGGGGCTCTGTCGGCCTGGTCCTTGCGCAATGAAATTACGGCCGAGTTATTTCAAATTGTACAAGAATGTGTAATTGCTACTGCTTTTGGCGCTTTTTTCAGTTTGATTAATAAAATTTCTAGTTTTGTTAAATCTTCCTGCGTGCAGCGTGAGGATACAATTCACAAATTCCAAAACTCCAGCAGTTCGCAGTTAAGCCTCCTCTGTTATGATATGAAACAGCGTCATACTTTTAAGCCGCCAGAAAACCCAGAGTCAGTATTTTAGATTTTGCTTTATGACCCTGGAACCTTGTGCAAGTCATCCTTCCCTGGTGTTGATGCCGGACCTTTAATTAAGGACCTGTATAGTGATTTATCAAAGACCCAACATTGATCGCTGCGACGCATCACTGGTCCCAGTCCTGTACTCCTAAATAAGGACATCCCCCATCCCTCTAGCACATTGTGCCCCCTATCACGATGTCAATATCAATGCTCCGGTAGTGAGTGCCTAGCACTGCACATTCTTTTAACTTTTATTGACATGCTCATAAACTCAGTTCAATTTGCGAAACATTATCGCCCAATCCGGCTCTTCAGAATCCCTTCTCTGCATTTCTCACCAATGATATGAGGCTCACTGGCCCTCAGTTCCCCAGCTCCTCCTTTGAGCCCTTCGGATGAAACGGCAATGCTCTCGTCCGCTGGTATCTCATTGATCTCAGTCGAACGTGAAACTATCTTTGCCAGAGGCATTGCTTCTCAGAAGTGCCTTTGAAAGGCTGTGAACGCCCAGAGGTTTGTCCATCCATATGTTCGTCAGGTACGACACACCTCTTGTGCTCAGCCCCTGTTCCTGTGCAGCCATGAGCAGCGCAGCCCTGTCTGCCCGTCAGCCCTGCCATTTCGCCGTTGATAAGACATTCTTGTGACAACCACTTCTGATATCTGGCAATGGTACATCACGCGTGCTGTGGCTTGTCCTTCCATGGCCTCTGGTCCTCTGGCTCTGGTTCACCCTCTTCTGTTTCCATATCCACTGCCTGCTCCGTGACGTATTCCCTTAAGAAAGTAGGGACCATCTTCTTGACATATTCATGGGTGTTTCTCATTTCATCCAGGACAGTGGCCTTGACACTTCCTAGTCCCCGTCGTCCTTTATTCCAGTGTCGCTGGACGATGGACTTTGGATAGAATCCTCAGTGTCTTGCTAGAAGTCTCCGGGTATTGATATTGTTTTTAGTGTATAAATTAATATATTTCGACCAAGATTACACACCCCGCAAAGAATACTCGGAAGTAAAACGAACATTAAAGAAAACTAAGATTAGATTTCAAACTCCGTACGCTGCTGAACTTCGAGTGTTTTATGACAATGGGATGCATTTGTACCAGACAGTGGAAGAGGCGACTACAGACATGAAGGCCAGTGGGTTGCCCGTCAGCATGACCAAACGAAAGAAAGCCTGGCTGAGAAATTGTCCCGCTTGGCTTGGGAAATAGTGCGAGAAACGAGAAGGCAGGAAACGGGAGGAAGCCGAGAGAAACATATCAGGAAGAGACCGGGAGTTTCCCAAAGACAGTCCTCACCCCCTTCAGAAGAGCCATAAGATTTGGCTAACTTTAAAAATGTTGAGAAGCTAAACAGAAGCAAAAGTACCCGGTGATATACCTAACTCGAGAAATACATTATAATGTGGATTTTATATTACTTAGCAAACTCGAGGAAATCTGCAGAAGCTGGAAATTCAAACAACAACACACACAAAATGCTGGTGGAACACAGCAGGCCAGAAACGTCGACAGCGCTTCACCCTATAGATGCTGCCTGGCCTGCTGTGTTCCACCAGCATTTCGTGTGTGTTGTTGTTTATATTACTTAGTTGTTATTCTCTATTCGCTCACTAACTCCTTTATTCCCAGCAAAATGAGAATATATATATATATATATGTATGTATGTGTGTGTGTGTGTGTGTGCGTGTGTGTGTGTGTGTGGGTGTGTGTGTGTGTGCGCGCGCGTGTGTATTTGCGTGCGTATATATATATATATAGAGGAGTACACAGGGAAATCTTTTCAGTGTAATGGATTTGTTCACTGAACATTTATGAATACTGCAATGGGGGCCCTCAACTCACAAGTAGGAGGGGTTATCCCCACAGCTGGACATTTCCTCTAGCTCAACGCAGGGTCGTCTACTGGAGACCTCAGCCTTGGAGTCACACGTTTGTTGCCATTTTTGTTATTATTTGCGTTTGTTGGTTCTTATTTGTACAGGGAGCAGATCTATTAAGTTTTATTGTAATTTCAATGATACATTGACAGATAAATACAGATGGTTAAGGACAAGGTTAAATTCATTTATTTTAACGTAAATGGGCTATTAAATCCAATCAAACAAGAGAATTTTATCCAAAATGAAAAAAAGAACAAGCCCATGTGGTATATTTAGAGGAAATTCATTTAAGTGATAATGTTGATTTTGACCTACAAACAAAGAATACTATTTGGAAACTAAATTCAAGTCTACTAAATGATCCGTACTTTTAGGAACAAATTAAAAAAGAAATTGGTGTCTACTTAGAATTTAATGATACTGGAGAGGTTTCACCTCCCATTTTATGGGATGCTCTGAAGCGGTCCTAAGAGTGAAAATTATAACGATATCTTCAAATAAGAAAAAAAGGAATAAAACATTAGGGGATTTAGAAAATAAGCTGAAGGTACTAGAGAAAAAATACAAATTGAATTTGGCACAGGATACATTAGGGGAAATTAAGAGAATGAGGAATGAAATAAATAATTTGGCTACGGAAGAAATCAGGAAAAACTAAATGTTTCTGAAACAGAGACATTATGGAAGTGGATCGAAATCTATGAAAATAATGACGTGGAAGCTGAGGGAAAAAAAGATAGCAGAAAATATAATTCATATAATTAGGGACCCAAGAACGAAAATGATAAAAAAAAACTAAGCTAAATGAAGTTCAAGAAGCTTTTGAAGTGTTTTACAAAACGCTATATTCCAAAGTTCCAGGGGGAAGCATAATCCAAATTGACACCTTCTTGAATTCTCTAGAGTTACCCACTTTAAGCGAAGAACAAAATAAAAGGATGACTGATGACATAACTGAAGTTGATTAAAATGCTTCATTCAGTCGGCTTAAATTAAGCAAGTCACCAGGATCAGATGTGTATACGGCAGAGTGGTACAAATAATTTAAAAATGAGTTAATTCCTGTTTTACATCCCACACTGAACTGGGCTCTAAAAAAGGCAGAAATGCCACCCAGTTTGAAGGAAGCGATAATCTCAGCTATACCGAAAGAAAGCAAGGATAAGATGGAATGCGGGTCATTTAGAACAATATCCGTTCTTAATGTAGTTTATAGGTTATTTACCTCCATCGTGGCCAAACGATTAGAGGAGTTTCTACCTATACTGATAGGTAATGATCAGATTGGTTTTATACGACAACGCCAGACACAAGACAGTATACGAAGGACACTTCACATTATGAATCATATACAAAAATATAATCGAAGCAATAGTGGTAAGCGTGGACGCTGAAAAAGAATTTGATTCGGTTAATTGGAATTTTCTCTGCAGAGCTTTACATAGATTTGGTTTCCAAGACGCGATTATTAAAGCTATAGAGACACTATATGACAATCCTGCTGCTGGGATTAAAGTTAATGGATGTTTATCAAATAGTCTTACCCTAGAAAAGGGCAAGAGACAGGGTTGTGCATGACCACCACTACTGTTAGCACTATATCTGGAACCATTAGCTCAATACATCAGACAAAATGAAGATATCAGGGGAATTCCTATTAAAGGGACAGAGCATAAATTGGCTTGCTTTGCGGATGACATTTTGATCTATCTCGGGCAACCAACATACTCTTTACCTAAACTGATGCAATCCTTTGAACAATATGGTCAATTATCAGAATACAAGATCAACATAGATAAAACACAATTACTTTCATATTACTTTAGGGCCACCCAGAGAAATTGAAAGTCGATACCCCTGGGCATGGCACACAGAGTCTTTCAAATATTTGGGCATCATTATGCCAAAAGATTTGGCAAAATTATCACAATGTAGTTATCAGCCTTTAAATAAAAAAAATTAAGCAATATGTGGCATGATGGAGCCTGATTACTGTTTTCAGTCTCAGTTCAAGGATTGAGTCTACTAAAATGAATATACGGCCCAGACTGTTATAGCTCGTTCAGACCTTACCAATAGAGATTAATCAAAATCAATTCAATCAAATGAACAAGATGCTATCAAAGTATATTCAGCAAGTTCAAGGCCTAGAGTTCGTCTCAAAACTTTGCAATTAGTAAAGGAAAAGGGGGGATGGGGCTTGCCTTCTCTTGGAGATTATTTTGCAGCACAGTTGAGAGCTGTGATATGCTGGAGCAACCCATCATATGACGCTCAATGAAAAGACATTGAGGAGCGGGTACTTCCCATCCCCATACAAGCTATTTTGGCTGACAACAACCGCAAAGCTACATAAATACTATTACCCATGGGTGAAATTGAATCTTAAAATATGGAAAACTACTATAAAAGAATATAATCTAGAGGGAGATATTGTAATTATTAAATGGTGTGCATATGACTCTGATTTTACACCAAATAAATTGGATGCTAGATTTAAGGACTGGACAGCTAAAGGAATAACAGTTCTTTGCAACATAATGAAAGAAGGAACACTGTTCAGTTTTGAAATGCTTAAAGAGAAACACTTATTAGAAAAACAAGATTTTTATCGGTATTTACAGTTGCGACAATATGTTAATAAGACGCTTAAAAATGTAACCAAGGCAAATACATGCTTGACAGAGCTCTTTAGAAAAGCATATAATTCAGATACTGGCAGTAGAATCATTTCAAGCATGTATAAGGGATTGACAAATCTAAAACACGTTCGACTTCATACATTAAAACAAAATGGGAGAAGGAAGGAGTGATAATTATATCTGAGGAAGAATGGACATCAATATGGAGATATCAATGGCAGTGCACCAATTCACAGAAATGGAGGGAGTTCGGATGGTAAAACTTAATAAGATATTTTATTACACCTTCTCAGAAATCCCATTATGATGGAAACCTCCCTGTTTGCTGGAGAAATTGTAGAAATCAAAATGCAAATCATTATCATATTTTTGGGACTGCCCTGTTATCAAAAACTATTGGGGTGGTATACGTAATGCCCTAACAAGACATTTTTAAATGTGAAATACCCTTGGAGAGTAAGACAATATATTTTGGATATATACCTCAAGAATGGGTGAAAAGAGATAAATATTGAATGAATATACTGTTGGCGGCTGGTAAAAAGACTCTTACCAGGAAATAGTTATCACAGGAGAGCCCAACTTTAAATACATGGATGGAAATTACAATGGATATTTGCAAAATGGAGAAGATAACAGCATCTGTTAATCATAAGCAGGAACAATTTGATTCATACTGGGATAAATGGTTTAACTACATAATGCCTCATAGGCCTGATTTTAATCTCACAAATCAATGAATCTGTTGTAAAAAAATCACTCCCTACTTGTAAATAGTTCTTTCCTTTTGCTTGTTTTTATCTTTCCACTGTTTTCTATAAGTGTATATCCCAGATAAATACTTTGTGATTCTGTGATATATATGATTATATGATATATATGTACAATGTCTGAAATACATCTTATGGAACTGTTTATTTGATGAACTTGTTTCATATCCCGTAGCTGGGTGTCTGATCAGCAGAGAAACAAGAATCCGTTGGAGACTGGTAGTACCAACCTAAAGGCGTTTATTAGTAAACAATAGAATATCAAAATGCAAATATACATATAAAACAAGTTAGCAGTAATAAACCTAAAAGTGTAGGAATAATAATAAGCAATAATAAACAAGCTCTATCGATGACTAGGAGTAAATGAATTGTCAAAAGAAAGTATAGAGTTCAGTTCATAAATGCTGAGGTGGTTATAGTTGTTGTGTTGAAAACGTTGGAGAGAGAGCGAGAGCGACACAGAGCGAGCGAGCGAGATGTAACAGCAACAGCTGTGGCAGGAAAACCTTTTGTAGCTTTCTTAATCCGTCGTGTCGTTGTGTTCATTCAGTTATGACCCCTCTGTTCTTCAGCTAGACCGTTCTCTTGTGGTGCACTCATCACTCTGGCATGAGTGGACACACACACAATTCCCCACCGTCCCTGCTGTAACACTGTGAACTTTACTGACCGATCTCCTGGTTCGGTCTCCGAGGCTCCCATCTTTCTGTGGGTTCCCAACATTCAGTCAGTGTCCACTGGTGTGTCTGAAGGGTGTCTCTCCAGACCTGTCTTTTATCCCCACTCACGGGGTCTCAGCTATCCTTAGAAGAAAATTTAGAAATTGACAACATTCCAAACAGAACAGCCTTGGATTAACAATGTTTCCAGACAGGGCTATTTGTTACACAGTCATTATAATTGTCGGTATCCTTTGTAAGTACCTTTCGATTACTGATACGGAAGCAGAGACCTCACGCCGCTCTCAGCTACTGATGAGTGCGTGAGTGTGTGTGCCTGTCTGTGAGCTGCTGAGTGTGCATCGGTGAACAGTGGCAGGCTTGCAATGATGTTTGTCCAACGGAGCAAATTATAGGAGGTTAGTGCGATGTGCTGGGGAATTAGCTCAAATGGTAGAGCGCTCGCTTAGCATGCGAGAGGTAGCGAGATCGATGCTCGCATTCTCCATCGACATTTTGTATTCAGAGGATTCGTCGCATCAAATCCCTGAACTTGGAATGCACAAAAGATGCGGTTGTGCGGAAAATGTCTCAGTCAAAGGGCCGGGAGAAATTGTCGTAGGTTTGCTGATTGAAAGCAGATTGGAGGAAAAGCCGGCTGGCAGCTGGAGTTTCAGTAATGGATGAGCTGCTGGCGACGATTCAGGCATAAATCAGGTGAGTGGTTAGAAGGACATTGCCCTGGTTACTGGGTGAAAAGAGAAAGCTGAGTAACCTTTGATTTGAACGGGCGAGGACGATCAAAGAGCTGTGTTGGAATCGTAGTGTCCCGAGAATTGTCAGAAGCGCGGTGATAGGCGTCATCCCGTGGCCTGTGGCCCCCAGTGCTGGAAGGACGAGTTCGTTGCCACAGGCAGGCTTTTGCCATCGGTCGACAGATGCCAGGCTGAAATCTGCATAATGATTGTCGGCAGGAGCCAACGTGGAAAAACTTGGTGTCACTTTTCCTTCGATAGCTCAGTTGGTAGAGCGGATCACTGTAGAGGAAACGGAGTCATCTTTAGGTCGCTGGTTCGATTCCGGCTCGAAGGATCAGGACTTCTTTTACTGCGCCCATCATCAATTCCATACCACAGCCTCGCCATGATTGAAATTCCCCCGCGAACTTGGCATTTGTGGACAAGGAGCTGGAATTTATTTTATACCATGTTGACATCATTTTGAAATTATGCTAAAATGTTTCGACATCTTTGGTAATATAATAATGAAATAAACTGAATTTAACTGTATTAATGAATATAAACCATAAATGTGCTAAACATTAAACGTACCACATTTACATTGAAAAATTTTAGCTTCAACGTATGTGCATTGTCATTGTTTGAAGTTACAACGCTGTCAAAGATGGTCACAATAAAGACAGAATAGAAGTCTTATTTTTAAGAAACCACCAACGCCGTCCCGTCAGGACATTTCACTGTTGCATTCTCCTTGTCAATTGTGACTGCCTGACAGTGTCTACGTGTGTTGTGTGTTATACTTGGTCATCGTTTGACTTGCATATTACAGATTTAAAAAACATTACAAGTGCCGAGCACTTTTAAGACCGGGTAACAATGTTCTGCTCAGAGCAACGGTTTGTCCCCGAAGCAGTAAAATAAAACAGAGGGAAGTTTGCTGCGGTGCATGATCTTGGTTTCAGAATCTGACCTTGCAATCGAATAGTAACTCAGACTTTCGGAAAGAAGCGTAGATGCGCACTTCAATTACACTACCCCTCTCCTTGGAGATACCGCGCTTGGAGTTCTGTGAACAGTCTTGGTCGCCCTGTGATAGGAAAGGCAGAAGTCCGCTAAAAAGAGTGCAGTCAGTATTTACAAAGATTTGCAGGGACTCGCGGGATTGAGTTACAGGGAGAGGTTCGGCCGAGTGGCATTTTATTGCAAAAGGCAGAAATGTAGTTGGAGCGACGTTTCCTCACATAGAAGTTGCTGTGTGCATTGAACAGCCTGACAAAGGAAATGGGCCTTACAGAGTCGTTACTAATATTTGAAGTACACATGAATAGTTTGACGAATCTGATCCAATCACGGAAAACGGTATCAGATGTCCACGTCGGTCAGTATGGAGATATTGGTCCGATGGACCCGTTTCTGTGCTCCATCATTCTTGGACTCTACTCCTCGCTGCTGCATCGGTGAACGTGAAGAGATTAATGTGAGCATGCGCTACTGTCAAACGCTTTGTGCTGCGGTCACGTGTTGAAACAAGCAAAGCATTTTTTTACTTCCACTGATAACGTCCAGCAGAGATGAACGATGGATTTTACCTCAATTTAACAAATGACTGCTGTATTTCTACAAAAACAATGCTTTTGATTTTCTTTAATCTTATTTTTGGTCTTTTTTGATTCACTGCAGTTAACCTTGTGGCCATCATCATTCTCAGCCGAGGAAACTGCGGTCTCCCCAAATGTGTGACGCGGTACCTGGTGGCGATGGCTGCGGCGGATCTAATGGTGGTGATTATCGAAGTCCTGTTCTACCAGATGGGTCGAGCATACAGATTTACTTACGGAGTCCTGGGCAACGCTCCGTTCTGCCTTGTCCTGTGTCACGTGACCGTTGACTGTTCCGTGTGGTTTACTGTCGCTTTCACTTTCGATCGCTTTGTGGCCATTTGCTCCGCTAATTTTAAAACGAAATACGGCATCCCAAAAATTGCGGGTTTGGTGATTGGCGCAATATCGATCGGTTTCTGTTTAAAAAACATACCATTTTATTTCGTATACATGGAATGGGCATCGTTGTTGGCGAGTGGTCACTGGGTCTGTTTCGATAGGTCCGTACTTCTTTTCTCGGGATCGTTTGAGGGGTTTTATTGGGTGGACCGTCTGTTGAATCCGCTACTTCCTTTCTTCCTCATTTTGACCCTCAATACTCTGACCGTCAGACAGATACTGGCGGCGAGCAGAGTCCGCAGGGGGCTGAAGGGACGGGGAAATTGCGGGAAACAGCGAGATCCGGAGATGGAGAGTCGGAGACAATCCATCATTCTGCTCTTCAGTCTGTCGGCGAGTTTCCTTCTCTGTTGGGCGACAACCACTCTGGTCTTCATTTTCATGCGATGCCTCTACACAGACCTAGAAATGTCTATCCGGCTTTTTCAGGCACAGGTTTGGGGTTCAGTGATTCAGAATTTCAGCGGCTGCACAAATACTTTTATCTACGGAGTAACCCAGACAACATTTAGAGAACAACTGAAAGTTCTTCTGCTCTCCCCGGCTACTTTAGATTTGAAATATTTTAGGTCTGTACCGCTCAGATGATAGGATCAAATAATTTACAAATTTCGAAATAAAAAACCTGCAGTGAAAGCATATTAGTGAATTGAACTGCCTGAAAGTGTTGCTGTTCCCAGCAGTTATGCCTTTATTTCAGAGGGGAAAAAAATCCAAGTATAGATTGGATTGCTTGGTAATTTCCGTCCTGTAAAATGTATTTTACTTTGCACGTTATATCACCCTGATATCCCGTATTGAAAACACACAGATCCACTGTCGAAGTGTCCATTTTCTAAACCTTCCTAGTGACCTGGGAGTGACTGCCAATCCCGACGTCCATTCTCTTTCCTTCTCGTTCGGCGTTTTCCCTTTATTTAAAGTTCTGGTTTATCTCCTATACCAGTATGTTGCTGGGAGAATAATTGCCCTTTCTCTGTCTGGCTGAAGCTTTCCAGTTTCAGCAATCATCGAATCCTACAGTACAGATGCGATGTAGTTCTTCATCGGCCCAGATTGTCTCTAATCTGACAACATATCGGGACACATTTCCTATTGGCCTGAGAGTATTTTCAAACTGTAAATATAAGTTAACCTTGCTATAGGAGGTTTGCAGCACGGCCGTTTACAGTAATGATGAGGAAAACATGAGGAAAACAAGAAACAAGTTAAAAGAATTTTCGTTTTATAATTTCAATAATGTTAAAATGTATAACTTCACAATTCACAAGAGTGGGCTCCATCATCTCCACCCCTCTGACTCTCAACACATGAGCCCCTTAGGGCTGTGTACTAAGCCCCCTCCTTTACTCCCCGTATACCCATGATTGTTTCGCTACCCACTGATCTAATCTGCTAATTAAATTTGCTGACGACGCTAAATGGATTGGACTTAAACAATAACGAGTTGGCCTACAGGGAAGAAGTCATCTCCCTGACAGAGTGGTTGCAAGGAAACTAGCTCACCCTCAATGTTGCAAAAGCAAAGAAGCTGGTTGAGGATTACAGGAGGAATGGAGGCGGGATAATCCCTGTTGACATTATTGGATCTGGGGTCGAGAGGGTTAACAGCTTTAAGTTCCTCGGCATCCACATCACCGGGGAACTCACGTGGTCTGTGCACACCAGGTGTCTTGTGAAAAAGGCACAACGGCGCTTTTTTTTAGCTCAGACGTTTGAGGAAATTTGGCATGGGCCCCTAAATCCTAAGAAATTTCGAAAGGGGCAAAATTGAGAGCATCTTGACTGGCTGCATCACTACCTGGCATGCGAACTGTACCTCCCTTACTCGCAGGATTCTGCAGAGTGTGGTGCGGACAGCCCGGCACATCTGTAGTTGTGAACTTGGCAAGACTCAGGACATTTACAAACACAGGTGAAAAAACGCGTACAAAGGATCATTGGGGAACAGAGGCACCCCAACCACAAACTGTTCCGGCTGCTACCATTCGGCAGCATCAAAGCCCAGACCAACAGGCTCCGGGGCAGCTTCTTCCACCAGGCCATCAGACTGATTAACTCACAGTGAGTTTAGCAGTATGAAGGGAGATCTCGTGGCAAACTACCGAACATTGAAACCTCTCAATACAGAGGATTTGAAAGGACGTTTCCTACAGTGGGATAGTCTAGGACCAGAGATCAACGCCTCAGAATCGAAGGACATCCAATTAGAGCACAGATGGAGAAAATTTCTTCAGCCAGAACGCAGTGAATCTGTGGAATTCTTTGGCTGTGCAGCCCAGGATATTAGTTATACTTCAGGCGCAGTTTGCACGATTAAAGACGACGAGGAGAATCCAGGAAAACAGTCTTGAAATGGATAATAAACGAGTCATAATGGAATGGCGGAGCGGTCCAGATTGGTAGAATGGCCAATGTCTGTATCGCGAATATTTTCGTGTTATTTTGCTCATCGTTGAGAAGACTGTAATAATGGATTCGAAAGTAGGAAATACGGGGCATTGCCAGCTAAGTGCGGAATGTAAATGGAAAAGCCCACATGAGGGTGCAGAAGTGGGGTCAGTAACAGAGTCTGTTGGGATTTCAACTTCTCGCAAAGGCACTGCGTGTTCCTGATCAGGTTAAATGAAATAATTCGAAATCAGAGTCATGATTTGTACCCCGTGACTGCCATTGCCACACACAAGAACGACCTTGATGAGGCTTGGAACTGTTTGGGGAATCCTGTGGAGATCACTTATGTGTTAAACCTTGCTTGGGTATGTGGTGTGGTGATTCACTAGAAGAAGATTTCCCTAAAAGCAAACACGAGGAAATCTGAACTTCAAACAGCAACACACACAAAATGCTGGTAGAACACAGCAGGCCAGGCAGCATCTATAGAGAGAAGCGATGTCAACGTTTCGGGCCGAGACACTTCGTCAGGACTAACCGAAAGGAAAGATATTAAGAGATTTGAAACTAGTTGGGGGGAGGGGAAATGCGAAATGATCGGAGAAGACCAGAGGTGGTGGGATGAAGCTAAGAGCTGGAAAGGTGATTGGCGAAAGTAATACAGAGATGGAGAAGGGAAAGGATCATGGGACGGTCGGCCTCAGGAGAAAGGAAGGACGGGGGTAGATGGAGAACAGGTAAACAACTAAGTATGTCAGGGATGGGGTAAGAAGGGGAGAAGGGACATTAACGGAAGTTAGACATTTTAATTACACGTCCCATTCCCATTCTGATATGTCTATCCATGGCTTCCTATATTGTCAAAATGAATCCAAACTCAGGTTGAAGGAATAATACTTTATCTACCGGCTGGGTAGCCTCCAACCTGATGGTATGAATATTGTCTTCTCTAACTTCCGTTAATGCTCCTCCTCCCCTTCTTACCCCATCCCGGACATATTTAGTTGTTTGCCTGTTTTCCATCTCCCTCTGGTGATACCCCCTCCTTTCCTACTCCCGAGGCCTCCCGTCCCATGATCCTTTCCCTTCTCCAGCTCCGTATCAGTTTCGCCAGTCACCTTTCCAGCTTTTAGCTTCATCCCACCCCCTCCGGTCTTCCATCATTTCGCATTTCCCCCTCTCCCCCACTACTTTCAAATCTCTTTTCTTTCGGTTAGTCCTGACGAAGGGTCTCGGCCCGAACCATCGAGAGCGCTTCTCCCTATAGATGCTGCCTGGACTGCTGTGTTCTACCAGTATTTTGTGTGTGTTGTTGATCCCTGTGAAAAGTCACTTTCGGTGATCATTCGTACGTGGATTTGGAACGGCGACGGGTAAAATCTACGGCGACTGTTATCTCATTTTACCACCGTGGTACCTATGGAATTCAATGTAATTGCCTTCTCTCTGTATTTGCCTTGGATTACAAATATCTCTGTCCCATCCCCTATTCCGTGAATGAACTGAACTTTCACACTTTGCCATCTCAAGATTCTAAGCCTTGATCCAAACCCCCCCCCCCCACCCCACCATCCAAAACCGAGCTCAATATTTTGGGAGTTCTATGTACACATACATATACACACTTATCTTGCTTAAGTTATTATATTGTAAGTAGATACGAATAAAGATAGTGGTTTCAGACGATAGACTATAGACAATAGGTGCAGAAATAGACCATTCGGCCCCTCGATTCTGCACCGTCATTCTGAGATCATGGCTGATCATTCACTATCAATACCCAGTCGCTGCCTTGTCCTCATATCCTTTGATTCCCCTATCAATCAGATATCTATCTAGCTCCTTCTTGAAAGCATCCAGAGAATTGGCCTCCACCGTCTTCCGAGGCAGTGCATTCCACACCTCCACAACTCTCTGGGACAAGAAGCTCTTCCTCAACTCTGTTTTAAATAACTGACCTCTTATTCTCAATCCATGCCCTCTGGTACTGGACTCTCCCAACATCTGGAACATATTTCCTGCCTCAATCCTATCAAATCCTTTAATTATCTTAAACGTTTCAATCAGATCCCCTCTCAATCTCCTCAATTCCAGCGTGTACAAGCCCAATCTCTCCAATCTCTCTGCGTAAGACAGCCCTGCCATCTCAGGAATCACCCTAGTGAATCTACGCTGCACTTCTTCAATTGCCAGAATGTCCTTCCTTAAACCTGGAGACCAAAACTGTACACAATATTGCAGGTGTGGTCTCACCAGGGCCCTGTACAAATGCAAAAGGACATCCTTGCTCTTGTACTCAATTCCCCTTGTAACAAAGGCCAACATTCCATTTGCCCTCTTCACTGCCTGTTGCACTTGCACATTCACCTTCATTGACTGTTGAACTAGGACTCCTAGGTCTCTTTGCATTTCTCCCTTACCTAACTCTACACCGTTCAGACAATACTCTGCCCTCTTGTTCCTGCTTCCAAAGTGGATAACTTCACATTTATTCACATTGAATGGCATCTGCCAAGTATCTGCCCACTCACCCAGCCTATCCAAGTCTCCCTGTATTCTCCTAACGTCCTCTTCGCATGTCACACTGCCACCCAGTTTCGTATCGTCAGCAAACTTGCTAATATAGTTTTCAATGCCCTCATCTAAATCGTTGACATAAATCGTAAAGAGCTGTGGTCCCAATACAGAGCCCTGTGGTACCCCACTAGCCACCTCCAGCCAGTCCGAGAAACACCCATTCACTGCTACCCTTTGCTTTCTATCTGCCAACCAGTTTTCTATCCATGTTGAAACCCTGCCCTCAATGCCATGAGCTCTGATTTTACTCACCAATCTCCTAGGTGGCACTTTATCGAATGCCTTCTGAAAATCTAGGTACACAACATCCACAGGCTTACCCTCGTCTAACATCCTTGTTACACCCTCAAAAAACTCCAACAGATTAGTCAAGCATGATTTGCCCTTGGTAACATCAAAAACCTGCTCGTCAGAGTAGAAATAGGAGGATATTCCAGATGAATACGTGGCTTGAAAACTGGTGCAAGGGGGAGGGATTCAAATTTCTGGGGCATTGGAACCTGATTTGGGGGAGGTGGGACCGGTATGTCTGCGCCAGGGTTGGACTGGAACCAATGTCATAGGGGGAGCATTTGCTACTGCTGTTCACGAGGATTTAAACTAATGTGGCAGGGGTATGGGAACAAGTGCAGAGAGACAGAGGGGTGTAAAATGAGGGTAGACGAAAAAGTAGTAAGGTGAAATGTAAAAGTGGCAGGCAGGCAATTCCAGGGCAAAAAGCAAAAAAGGCCACTTTTCAACATAATTGTATAAGGGCTAAGAGTGGTGTGAAAACAACCCTGAAGGGTTTGTATGTCAATGTGAGGAGCATTCGGAACAGGACAGATGAATTGAATGTGCAGATAGTTATTAATGAATCTGATATAGTTGGGCTCACAGTGACATGGCTCCAGGGTGACCAAGGATGGGAGCTCAACATCCAGGGATATTCAATATTCAGGGAGGGATAGACAGGAAAGAAAAGGAGGCGGGGTAGCATTGCTGGTTAGAGAGAGGATTAACGCAATATAAGGGAAGGACATTAGCCTGGATGATATGGAATCGATATGGGTAGAGCTGCATAACACTAAGGGGTAGAAGACGCTGGTGGGAGTTGTGTACAGGCCACCTAACAGTAGTAGTGAAGATGGAGATGGCATCAAACAGGAAATTAGAAATGCGTGCAATAAAGGAACAGTAGTTATAATAGGTGACTTCAATCTACATATAGATTGGGTGAACCAAATTGATAAAGGTGCTGAGGAAGAGGATTTCTTGGAATGTATGCGGGATGGTTTTCTGAACCAGCATGTCGAAGAACCAACCAGAGAGCAGGCCATTCCAGATTGGGTATTGAGCAATGAGGAAGGGTTAGTTAGCAATCTTGTCGTGCGAGGCCCCTTAGGTCTTGTCGTGCATGACCATTGTTACGAAGGATGAACAGCTTTGATGGACAGAAGGGTGCAGGGTTGACCATGTCCCCTCCTCTGGGAAAAAAATCACAAACTGTTACTGTTACCACGCTGCTCATGAGAGGGAATGAGAGAGAGACACAGATAAGAGGAAAACAATTTGGAACATCTGCTGCTGATAACACCGGGGCAGTGGGACCATATTATGACTCCTGTAAGACTCACGGCTCCGGAAAGGGCTGTTTACTTGGTACTATTCTGTTCATTAAAATTCCTCAGTGGTCAGCCGGAGTGGGCTGGTTTGATGGGCTAGTCCCACTGACCTGAACCTGGGCCATATCAACCCAAACCCCTCTCATCCATATATCTGTCCAAGTTTTTCTTATATGTCAAAAGTGAGCCCGGTAAGGTGGAATAATTTATTTGCTGCTCATTGAATTTTCTCGAAAAGTAAGCTACAGGATGTTCAACATCATCATCATCTTTCTGTAATAACACTGTCCCGGCAGCTTCATCACTGGCATCCACAGCTATAGAAAATGGCTTTGTAAAGTCAGGTGCCCTGAGCACAGGCTAATGACATAAAAATGGCTTTCAATCCATCAAATGCCTCCTGACAAGTCTCGGTCCAAACAAACTTTTCACCCTTCTTCAGGAGATTTGTCAGAGGACGAGTGAAGTTCTTGCTGAACTTCATCCAACCATTCGCAGAAACGTTCGAAGAGCCTTCTTACCAGTCAGAATAGGAACTTGAGAAATTGCCTGGACTTTTGCCTGAACAGAAGCCAACTTGCTTTGACCTACAACATAGCCAAGATAAGTCACAGTGGCATGGCAACATTCACCCTTAGCTAAATGTAAGGCTGGACTGGGAAAGCCTGTCAAACAGCTTCTCTACTTCAGAGATATGCTCTTCCCAAGTGTCACTCCCTGTGACTAAGTCATCAATATAGGCATCTGTGTGTTCTAACCCTCGAATTACAGAATCAAACGTTCTCAGGAATGATCCTGGACCATTTTTACATTCCAAACGGCAAAACATTGTATTCATACAACCCAGAAGGTGTCACAGACGCAGAAATTTCTCTACCTCTCTGCATCAATGGAACACACCAATACCCTTTCAACAGATCAATCAGTATTGGAAAATTAGCTTTTCCAACTTTATCGATGCAATCATCCACCCTAGGGACAGGATAGGCATCTCTATTTGTTGCTGCATTTACCTTCTTATAATCAGTGCAAAATCTAACACTACCATCAGGTTTGGGCACAATAATGCAGGGTGAGCTCCAATCTGATGCTGAATGACTAATCATACCATTTTCCAGCATATTTTCAATTTTTTGCTCTGCCAATTTACACTTTTCTACGTTCATGCGATACGGGTGTTGTTTAATCGGTTTGGCTTGACGAATATCTACATCATGTACTGCGACTGTGGTTTGCCTGGGAACATCAGGAAATAAATCGTTAAACTTCAGAATTAAGTCCTTCAGCTATTGTTGTTGCTTTGGCTGCAGATGAGCCAACTTGTTATCAATGTATTCTAGAACAACTGAGCTCATTAGCCTAACTGGGACCATGTTTGGCTTGTGAAAAGTCTCAGACGAGTCAATTGGTTCATTCTCTGGGTTACCAGATTCATATGTTTTGACAGCAACATTCACAGATGGTGCCTGTTTGTCAAAATAAGGCTTTATCATATTCATGTGTATAACTTGTGTTAGTTACGTCAGTCGGGTGTTTTAATAACATAATTCACATCGTTAATTTGAGATCCTATTTCATACGGTCCATTGAGTTTCATCTGGAGTGGATTCGTCAACTTTGGAGATAAGGTAAGATATCCCCCACCTGGTATTTTCTTTTGCAAGCCCGCTTATCAAACCAACACTTCATTTTGTTTTGAGAAATCTTTATGTTTTTTCTCACTGGACTTCACGCTTGGTGTAGTTTATTTCTGAACTTCAAAACATAGTCTAAAAAGTTCACATGTACATTCCCATCAATCCACTGTTCCTTTAACAAGGTCAAAGGTCCCCTCACTCTACAACCAAATAGTTCAAGTGAGCTAAAGCCCAGTGGTCCTGTACTGACTCTCTTACTGAGAACAAAAGCAAATATATTCCTTCATCCCAGCCTTTCCATTTTCAACACAGTATGTCTTAATCATTGTTTTGAGTGTAGAATGAAAACTTTCTACCGCCCTTGTGTTTGCACATGGTATGCAGGTGATGTTATTTGTTCAGCTCCTAGTTCATATCCTACCTACTGAAATAATCCAGGTGTAAAATTACTTTCTTGATCAGACTGGATTTCTTTCTGCAATCCATAAAAAGTGAAAAACAACTCGGTAAGAGCCTTCGCCACAGTTTTAGCTTTAATATTTCTGAGAGTTATTGCCTCTGGGAATCTGGATGCAGTACACATAATAGTTAGCAGATACTGATGGCCAGCTTTAGGCGTCGGCAATGGGCCAACACGATCCACGATAACATTAGAAAAGGGATCTCTGAATGCAGATATGGACCCCAGTGGGGCCACTGTGGTGACCTGGTGGGGTTTACCCACAACTGGACAAGTGTGACAGGCTTGCAAAAGGTCACATCTTTCCTCAAATTAGGCCAGTAAAATTATTTCATAAGACTGCATACAGTTATATTCACTCCAAAATGGCCACCTAAGGGCATACTGTGGGCCAAAGTTAAAATTTCAGCCCTTTAAACTTTAGGAAATTCAACTTGGTGAACAATTACCTATTGCTCACTCGCTGGTACAGCAGGAGGTCTCCACTTCCTCATTAACACACCATCGTTGTGATAATACACAACTGGCACTTTCTTAATCTCATCATCTGAGAGAGCTGTTGCTTTTAAAACTTCAAACTCAGGCTGTCGGTTCTGTTCTGTTATCAACTCCTTCCTAGACAGGGATAAATCGTTCTCATCAGACTTACTACCTAAATCCTGTTGAAACAATGAAGGCGGAAATGTCCCTGACAAGTCATCATAACCTGAATCCCGATTTTGGCCATCATGGGTATCAGAATCATGCTGCACAGAACCGTCTGCGTCAGCAGATTTTTTTAGCCATACTTCGAGTTACTGCGCAGGAAGGATAAATGTTAAAATCCATCTGTGGGTCGTCAGTGGTTGGCTTAGTTGTCAACAGCACTGCAGGAACAACTTTACCATCTGCCAGGTCATTCCGTAACAGCAAAGTAACATCTTCCACCGGTAAACTGGAGCATAATCCGATCTCAACAGGTCCCGAAACAGCCCTGACTGTAAAGTTACCTTGTACAATGGATCAGAAACCACACCGTTGCCAATGCCTTTAATAAGATTTACCTCACCGTTTTCAGCCTCATCACCAAACTTTGGAATGTTGTTTAATATAAGTGACTGAGAAGCCCCTGTATCTGAAACAATTTTCAGTGGTACCGGGGTTGACCCTTCCTTTAATAATACAATCCCATCTGACATAAAATAATCAATTCTCTTCTTAACTGGGTCAGACCTCTCAGCCACTACCTGAGGCCCAACAGAATGTTCAGCACCCTGTGGGTTTACAGGTGCTTCAACAGACTGATCACAGGCATTCGGGACTGCCTCCTTTTCCTTTTTCTTCTCCAGGAGGCAACAATTAGCTATCATATGACCAGCTTTCTTACAATAGTAACAAGTAAGAAAAGAATATTTCTCCCTCAACTGCTTTCCTTCATCATTATTCTTGTTACTAGTCCCAGCTTTCATTTCTGGTTTACCCTGGTGATCCCTGCTACTCTTTTGGGAACTCCTATTCGGGATAAACTTAACCTTGAGGGTTAAAGCAAACTCATCTGCTAATCTAGCAGACTCCTGCAAAATGGCAGCATGCTTTTCATCTAAATATCTCTTTATGTGATTAGGCGGGCACCCTCTGAATTCTTCAATTAAAACCAACACTTACAAGCTGTTGAAATCATCATTTATATTTTTATATGTGCACCAACGGTCAAAACACACAAACCTATCATAAGCAAGTTCCATATAAGTTTGGTTCACAGACCTCCTCAAATTTCTAAACTTTTGCCTGTATGATTCTGGGACACAACTCGTAAGCTTTGAGCACAGCCTGTTTCACGATGTCATAATCAGCTGCTTCATCAACTATCAAAGCAGAATAGGCTTGCTGAGCCTTCCCCTTAATTACACTTTGTAAGAGAATAGGCCAAACCTCTTCTGGCCACTTTAAACTCTGAGCAACCTTCTCAAAATGCTGAAAGCATTTATCAACCTCTGTTTCTTCAAATTGAGGTACCAATTTAACTTCCCGACTGGCCTTAAACTTATCACCAGAGTCTAACACTCGAACCCTTTGCTGCAATCTCTCTATCTTTTCCAGCTCGAACAGCCTCTGCCTTTCTGCTTCCTCCCTCTGTTTTTCTGCCTCTGCCTTTCCGCATCCTCGGCATTTAATTTTTTTTCACTTGTACTGGAGTTCAAGCTCACTAGGTTTACGTTCAGGAAACACCTTCAACTCCTCTACTGTAAACACACCCTCAGATACATAATGTTCAGCTATTACACTCTGCATCTGTGCCCTCCTCATTGTCGATTTCCCCTTAGCAAGTTTTAACCTTCTAGCAAAAAGGGATTTCCCCAATTAAATCAATAATTAATGACTACGCCCCCAAATCTGTTCATATCCCAGACACAGGTCCAAATTTTGTTATGAATTGTAACGCGTTAGAAACGAACACCAGCAACAGGCCACACCTGGAGTCTGTTTTGATGTGAAAACTATCTTTATTAGAATCTACTTATTATATAGTAACTTAAACAAGATAAACAAATGTGTTATGTGTATAAATATAACTCCCAGACTATTGAGCTCGGGAAAAACAAGGCTTGGAGTCTTGAGATGGCAAAGTATGAAAGTTCAGTTCAACCATGGAATAGGTGATGAGAGAGATATTTGTAATCCAGCGTAAAAGTTCAGAGAAGGCAATTATGTCGAATTCCACAGGTTTCATGGCGGTAAATCCAAGCAACAGTTGCTGTAGATTTTATCCGTCATCTTTCCAAATCCACATACCAATTATCACGGAAAGTGACTAGTCACAAGGGGGATCGTCTTCAAGTGAATTACCACACCACACCCAGGCAAGGGTTAACACATTAGTGGTATTCACAGGATACCCCAAATCAGATCCTCCCCTACGGATCAAACAAGGTGACAACCACACATTTGAGTACGCTGAATCGATAATTAATCCACCCTTGTGGGAATAGGAAAGTTGCAATCAGTGATCCTTAGCCACGAGTTCCCTGGTTTTGATCCTTCCATTTTACCTCCTTCGTCTCCGTCTGACTCTGAGTGTCTGTGTCCTCGGTTAAAACTAAACAAGCTGCACGCGAGGTAAACAAGCTGCAAGTCAGACTGATTTAACTTTTTAATTTCTCTCTCTTAAAATGGCAGTCTACAGCAAACGAAATCGAGGGATTCATAAACAACGGCAACTCCCCATTGTGAACTGACTGTTGTGCCAGTACTTGGGATAATTGAGTGAATTCTTTCCCACATTCTGAGGAAGTGAACGGCTTCTCCCCAGTGTGAACTCGCTGATGTCTCTGTAGGTGGTGGGACAGAGTGAATCCCTTCCCACAGAGTGAGCAGGTGAACGGCTTCTCCCCAGTGTGAATTCGCAAGTGATTCCGTAGGTTGGATAACTGACTGAATCCCTTCCCACAGACTGAGCAGGTGAACGGCTTCTCCCCGGTGTGAACCCGCTGATGTATCTGTATGGTGCAAGATCGAGTAAATCGCTTCCCACATTGTGAACAAATGAAGGGCTTCTCCCCAGTGTGAATTCGATGGTGTCTCAGTAGGTTGGATGACCGAGTGAATCGTTTCGCACATTCTGAGCAAGTGAATGGTCTCTCCCAAGTGTGAACCCGCTGGTGTGCCATTACGTCAGATTATTGAGTAAATCCTTTCCCAAAAATTCCGCAGATCACCAGCCTCTGCCCGGTGTGAACTGACGGTGTGTCCGCAGGTGGGAAGACCAATTGAATCCTTTCTCACACACAGAACAGGTGAATGGCCTTGCACAGTGTGAACTTGCTGATGTACCTTCAGTTGAGATGACCGAGTGTATCTATTCCCACTGTCTGAGCAGGAGAACGGCCTTTCTCCTTTGTAAATGACGGTCGTGCCAGTTGGTCAGATGACCGAATGAATCCCTCCCCACAGTCTGAGCAGGAAGGATGGTCGATTGAATCCCTCGCTCCACTTCTTAAATATCTGGACAGAGACAGCAAAACTGGCGCGCTGTGTTTGAGATTCCTGGAGACAAATTCCTTCTCTTTTTAACCTCTGAAATGATTTACAAAGTCCATCAATGGCTGTAGGACAACATTTCAGATGAGATTGCTTGAGTCGCCAAGTTTTGATCTGGCTGTTCCTCACAGTTACAATGAGGCTGAACACAAGTTGGACAGAGAAATCATCTCCTGATTGGGCAGAGAGCTGGTATCTGGAATGACCATTAATTCCCCGATGTCCTTCCTATTTGTATAAGAATGGGGCATTTCTGCCATCTGCAATTTGTACCCTGGCTCAGTTTGACTCTCTCCATTGGTATTATTCCCTCTTCCTGCTGAGCTGCATGGGTGCCTGGCCCCACAGTAACTGAAACACATTCATGCAAATTGTCTTTCTTGACGTGCATCTGGGATTTTTTGTTACCTATTATTAACTTAAGGTTCCACAATTTTAACGCCATAAAAAAAAATCCCTGCTGAGGTGAATGGTTGGTCTGCACAGCTGTTAAAATGATTTAGAGGGAATATTAGTATTACTTCAGGTTCTTGTGGAAAATTACAATACAGAAACAGGCCTTTTGGGCCATCTGGTTTGTGCTGAAGTAATTAAACTGCCCACTCCCACATCCCTACTATCGAGGTACCTACACGAACCTCTTAAATGTTAACAGCATGCTCGCATGCACCACTTGTGCTGGCTGTTCATTCCACACCCGAAAGACTGTGTGAAGAAGTTCCCCCTCATGTTCACCTTAACATTTCACCTTTCACCCTTAACCCATGGCCTCTAGTTGTAGTCCCAAACAATTTCAGTGGTAAAATCCAGCTAAGGGTAGTAGGGGGCGACCATGTCTGACAAGGGAAGTCAAGGACAGTATAAAAATAAAAGAGAAGATGTGTAACATAGCAAATATGAGTGGGAAGCCAGAGGATTGGGAAATTTTTAAAGATAAGTAAAGATAAGAAGATAAGTAAAAAGGCGACACAGGGAGAAAATACTAAATTTTAAATTCTCCTTCTAAATTCCTGTGCATACAAGCCTGGCTTTCCCGTCTCCTGTTTGATTCTTACTGAGGGAGAGAGAGGGGCCGAAATATTTGACTATGTAGCGTGTTTACACTTGCTTGCAGGTTGTGTTTACATAGTTCACAGTTTGTTTTATTTAAGCAAGGACAGTCACAAACACAGTCAGCCAGAGAGAAAGAAGGAAGATGGAAAGCTCGAAACAAAGGGACTAGTGGCCAAAGGTCACTGTTTGGACTCTCCTTTGCCCACAAGATGGGTTGATTATTGATCCAGCCTATACCGAATGTGTGATTGTCACTTTGTTTGATCCATTGGAGTGGATCTGTTGGTTTGGGAGTATCCTGTGAGGACCACTTGTGCTAACCCTTGCCTGGGCGTGGTAATTCACTTGAAGAGGTACCCCTGTGACCAATCACTGTTGGTGATAAATCGTATAATACAAATCGGGATATTGTTGGAGTATCTCTTGTCTAGCTCTTTGGTTAACCCTTAGCTGGATTCGGGTGTGTTATGTGGTAACCACTTGTGAGAAGTGGTGTTTTTGATCTGGATTGGGAGTACCTTTGCCGAATCTACCTGTGTTAACCCTTGCCTGGGTGGTAGTTCCTTCTGAAGACAGTACTCCCGTGATAAGCTACTTCTGGTGATAATTCGTATGTGGATTTAGAACAACGACGGATAAGACCTACAGCGACTGTTATCTTGTTTTACCTCTGTGGAATTTGTGGAATTCAACGTAATTGCCTTCACGTTAACCTTGGATTACAAATATATCTCTCTCGTCATTGATTCCGTGGATGAACTGAACTTTCATAGTTTACCATGTCAAGATTTAAGCTTGGTATTCCCTGGGCTCAGTGGTTTGGGAGTTATATTTACACATATGTGTACTCATATCATTTTTAGCTTTTGATTATTTTGCTTAATTTGTTATATTATAAGTAGATACGAATAAAAACAGTGGTTTTAACATCAAAACCACACACCAGGTGTGGTCTATTGCTGCTGGTTCATTTAAACCGTTACAGGAATGTAACAGAGGTGTTCGTGTTTATGTCTTTCTGGGGACCCCCATGTTAACACCTTTCTGTCTCTCTGTCACACCTTGCCAAACCGGTAGAACTAGGGGCCTGCTAGGTAAAACTGTGATTCCAAAGTCTGTAATCCTGCTCAACCAGAGTGAGAAACGCTCAGCCTGGGCTTCCTCAAATAACGCCAGGGGAAGAGAGTGAGAAACTGTGGTCCAGTCAAAGATGACTGTGGCTGTCGGTGTTTTGAGGAATGGAATCTCAGCCCCCCACCAAACGGAACTACCTATACTGGGAAACATGCATCCTGGCCAGAACCGCAGGTGCCAACAGCTGAGAAGAATAACTGAGACTGAGCGATTTTGGATGATCGCTTTTCTCTCCTATGGAGTAGCCAGGAATTCACGAGAGATAATCAATTTGGCTACAAGCACTTGAAGGAGCTGGCCACAATACTGCAGGGGCCCTGACAGAAACACAGGCCCAAGTAACAGAAATATCCACTGAAATGATTGCAATCTGGCAAACAGTCCTACAGAATCGAAGAGCTTTAGATTTTATCCCAGCTGAGAAAGGGGGAACATGTGCTATTATTGACACAGAATGCTGCACCTATATCCCTGATGAGGCGACTAACGTTACATCCCTCTCCGAGCACACTGCCAAGGAGACTGACAGCATCAACAGAGGAGGGCAGGATTTACACGGGTTCACCGAAGGGTCGAAATGGTGATCTTCGAAGACCTGTCGGTAATATGTGGGGCACGAAATTGCATTATGTCGAAATGGTTGTACATATCATTGTTATAATTACTGATGTATGTCGCTTTTACCCACTGAGAAGTTAACACTGTACTTGGTTGATTTCTTTGCAAAATGTTACTGCTTTGTTGATCATGTAATGATCTAAAGGAGGGAATGTTAAAGTATGTAAAAGGGTTAACACTTCGTTAAACTATAACAACCTGTTTTTCTGAAAGAAACTGCTGATGATCAACAGGGTTTCAGGATGCTTATCTCCAAGTGCACACATGTGTAGAGATAGGACAGCGTCAGTCTGTTCTGTGTATGTAAGCCATTATGACTATTTTGTAATTTGTCTTTCGGGTCTGTCATGTAGTAAATATTTTTGGCTCCAGCCTGTCTTGTGTGGGGAGTATCTGGACAGATATTTCTGTGGTGTTAGGGGAATTGGTGAATTGGATGGGAGGATTCACCGACTGTTCCTGTCTGAGTGACTAAGTAAGTAAGTCCCGCTCGGAGTGGATAGTTCAAAGGATAATTAATTATAAAAGCAGGTATCCATAAATAACGCTGAGTTTTTTTTATTTTCTCCAGAGAACCACGAAACAAAGCAAATATGAAAGTCGTTCAGAGAGAAAAAAATATGAAACTCCCTCCCCATCCCCCGCATCAAAAAGGACGGCATCCCGATCACCAACCCCCAAAACCCACCCCTCCCGCACAAAAGGAAAGAAAAATATCGACACCCGTTAAAAAATATTCCTACCCGGCACAACTACGGAGGAGCCGGTGTTCACCAGTGTAGAGGCGGCCGCATCGGGAGCAGCGAACACAACGGGCGACCCCGGAAGATTCACAGGTGAAGTGTCGCCTCACCTGGAAGGATGCTTGGACAACGGAGAGAGTTCGGCCGTCCGGCCCTTTCACTGTGACACCCCGAACTCCACATCAAATCCGTCCAAACGAATCTGGGCGAACTTTAATGACCAATAAATATAATTCCTCTCAGCGATCAGCTGTCTGAATGATCCCCTGACTCTGAGAGGAAGGGGTATCTATGGTCCACACTGTCAGGGTGTTGAGTTTACCAGGAGACAAAGACTGCAGGGACGAGAGGTTTTCTGTTGACTAATACACTGTGTGTGGACTCCGCTGGCAATTCTGGTGTTGTGACCCTAATCGAGACAAACACCACGCTGTCCACTCCACCAACAACACGGCACAGCCGGACACAAAACAGGGGACTTTACATCCCACAACACTGGATTCAGTGATGAAACCCGTGATTAATGTTGTTGTCTCACCGAGAAGTCTATTAACCTTAACCCTATCCCTGGAATATGGTGTAAAATCCCGCTCCCCAGACTAACCCGGGTTATGCAGACCAAAGAACAAACTGCTGGAGGAAATCAGTGGGTCGGGCAGAATCTGTCGAGGGAAATGTTCCGTCAACATTTCGGGCCGAGACCCTCCCTCTGGACTGAGAGTGGACGGGAAATAGTCAGAGAAAAGAGGTGAGGGGTGTGGATGGGGCAAGAGCTGTGGATTGAGAGGTGGAAGCTGAAAATAGTGTCAAGGGTGAGAGGTGAGTAGTTGGGGCAACACGGGGTTTCAGAAGATGGAAATTAATTCCGTAGAGGATGAGTAAAGTGATTAGAGAGTATTTGTAGAAAGTGCAATGAAGATTCACCTGACTGATCCCTGGAGTGGAGGGGTAATAGCTTGAAGAAAGATCATTCTCTAAATGTCATTTAGAGAATCGAGGACTGAGAGGAGAACACATTGAAAAGCGCAACATCGTTGCCGGTTGAACCAGGGATCCCAGACTCTGAAAGAGGCGATGTACTGTCCGGGACCGTGATGAGGGGAAATGTCTCCATTCCGAGGGCGGTGAAGGCTCAGTGATCGTCCTCACGTAGAAAAGAGGCCGGCAGATGTGTGGAGACCGAAGGGATCGAGGAAATGAGCATCGGACAGAAACGTGGCTGAGATGGGAGAGCAGCCGCCATCTGGTTGATGGTTAGAAGGGCGGAATGGCCTCCTCGTACTGTTTCACACTTGATGTTCAGTGTTCCTCTCCACTGAGGCCGGAGGAATGTGAATAGAAATTAGTGTTTATAAACACAGAACTGATTTAAATAAAACGTGAACACTTCCTGTTTGGGCTTGAATTATGTTTCGGACCGGAATGGGAATCGAGCCCGTGACTCTGTGACCTGGGGGTGGAGTGAAAGGGATCGGGGTAGACATGGTGTGGAAAAGTAGACATGTATCTGGTGTAAATATGGAATAATGTGGAGAATGCGGCGGATGGGTCGGGCAGCGTGTGAGGGGCGAGGAGCAGAGTCACCGGTTCAGGTGGGATTCCCTCCACCCGTGACATGATTCCGTTTCCTGTTCACGTTTCTGCAGATCTGCAGCATCTGCGGGACACTGTTCTACGTGTACGTGTAGCTTCATCTTTCCCCGTTCAGACAAGTCAGTGAGATCCGGATCTGTCACATCCTCTCATTGTGGGTGGACAATGTTTTGTTTTTCTGTAATATTTTCTGCATGTTCCATTCACTCTTACGACGTGCCGAAGTGCTGCCAATGCTTCTGGGTGTATGACCCATTTATGTGAGAATTTAGCCATTTGTATTTATCTGAGCTTCTCATAAATGTGTACAGTTCAGTTAAGCTTCACTCCACTACTTCCAAAGCAACAACCCAGTCAGTCAAATAGTTCCACACAATTCAAATAGTTTATTACATTTTAATTTTTTTTCTATTTTTGTACTATATGTATACATTCTTATTTTAAATCACAATTGCTAAAATCCTTTCTTAAGAATTGACAATTAACAACGAATTTCATGGCATATTCTGGTGCTATCAAACATGATTCTGATATTGATATGGGAGACCCATCACCGGTCACCTGATCCCAGTTACTGCAGATAGTAATGTGAGATTGAAGCATTTTCCATATATTTGCTTTCCACAGAAATGACAACAGTTCAGTTTTCTTCTGCTGTTCCAGAGCAGAAGCCCAGTCTGTCTAATATTTCCACACAATTAAAATGAGGAATTTGTTTATTATCATCATGTACTGAGCTACAGTGAAAATCTTGCCTGACGTACCATCCACACAGTTCGATACATTACGACGGTACATCGAGCTGATACACAACAAAACAATAACTGTAACAAAGCATTGTGGCTGCAGAGAAAGTGCAGTGCAGATAGACATATAGTGCAGGGTCACGTTGAGTTACATTGTGATGTCGAGTCCATTTTATCATTCATTTGGCTTATAACCACAGACAGGAAGCTGTCCTTCAGCCTGGTGTTACGCACTTTAAAGCTTTTGTATCTCTCCGCCACTCTGGGAGCGGGTTTGCAGCAAGAATGTCCAGGTTATGAGCTTCTTTGTGTACAAGGCCTGGTTTTCCAAGGGAGGGGAAATGCAGGAAGAGTCCATGGAGTGGAGGCTTGTTTCTCTGATGTTCTCTGCTCTCCAAAGTTCTCTGCAGTTCCTTGCAGTCACGGGCAGAGCAGTAGCCATACAAAAGCATGAAGTATCGACAAGAAGTTCAGAGACCTCGGCCATCACCCTGCCTTGTGTAGCTGGATCCTGGACTTCCGGTCAGATCGCCGGCAGGTGGTAAGAGTGGGCTCCATCTCCTCTGTCTCTTTGACCCTCAGCACACATAACCCACAGGGTTGTCTCTTTGGCCCCCTCCTTCACTCTCTGTGCACCCATGACTTGTGTTGCCATCCACAGCTCCAATCTACTGATTAAATTTGCTGACAATATTAAATTGATTGGCCTAATCTCAAATAATAACTTAAAATCGATCAAATGCCTCCTAACAAGGCTCGGTCCAAGCAAACGTTTCACCCTTCTTCCGGAGATTAGTCAGAGGAAGAGCGATAGCAGCAGAGTTCTTACAGAACTTATGATAATATCCATCCATTCCCAGAAACCTTCAAAGAGCCTTCTTAGCAGTCAGAATAGGAATGTACGAAATTGCCTGGACTTTTGCCCGAACAAGAGCAAACTTGCATCGACCTACAACATAGCCAAGACAGGTCACAGTGTCATGGCCAAATTCACTCTTAGCTAAGTTAACTGTAAGGCTGGTCTGGGAAAACCTGTCAAACAGCTTTTCTACTGCAGAGATATGCTCTACCCAAGTGTCACTCCCTGTGACTAAGTCATCAATATGGGCATCTGTGTGTTACAGCCCTCGAATTACAGAATCATTCATTCTCCGGAATGTTCCTGGACCAGTTTTCATTCCAAACAGCAAGACATTATATTCATACAACCCAGATGGTAACACAATGCAGAATTGTTTCTACCTCTGCCCGTCAATGGAACACACCAATACCCTGTCAAACAGATCATTCTTTGTAAGAAATTCAGCTTTTCCAACCTTATTGATGCAATCATCCACCCTAGGGACAGGATAGGCATCTGTTTTTGTTATTGCATTTGTCTTCCTATAATCAGTGCACAATCTAACACTGGCATCAGGTTTGGGCATAATAATGCAGGGTGAGCTCCAATCTGATGCTGAAGGACTAATAATACCATTTTCCAGCATATTTTTCAA